>NC_056741.1:1355622721-1355919859 GCF_019279795.1 Protopterus annectens | reverse complement strand
TTTAACATAACAGATTTTCTGTTGTAAAGTCTGGCAGTTCTTATAAGTAAAAGTGGGAAAGGCTCCAACTATTTGTTTGGTTTTAACATCAGATGTTAAAATATTCCAATTATTAGAAATGAGCTCTTTAATCTTATGAATGTTACTACAATAGGGAACTACTACTGATACATTGTTTCTAGTCCCTTGTTTACTAATGGTCAAAGCATCTGTATTAGGGCCAAAAAAAGGTTTAGCCCTGTGTTTTCTCAAATATCCCATTTGTTCATTCACATTATTGAACTCTTCTTGAGTATAACCTCTACTCAAAAAACCTTCTTGTAGGGACACCATTTCTTCCCCAAAGGTGGCATCATCACAACATAAGCGTGATATTCTCATGGCCTGTCCTTTAATGATGTTACTAAAACAGGCGGGGTTGTGCATACTTTGACGGTGCAAGTATGATGGTTGATGGCAAGGTTTTCTGTATAGTTTGGTCTTAACTGTGTCTCTTTCAACATATATATTAATAATATTAATAATATTAATGTTTAATATTAATATTTATTAATATTAATATTTATTAATATTTATTATATTATATTTATTATATAATATTAATATATATTTATTAATATTTATTAATATTAATGTTTATTAATAATATGTTAATGTTTTTACCCACCCCCTTCCCAGGAGGAGTCAGTGTTTCTTGATGCCTTCAGATTTGTCTGTCATTTCCTGTAGTCCCCCTGATTATTGAGATGTTGTACCCAATCTCCTGTTGGGCACAAATAGAGCCAGATGTCAAGAAGCCAGTTCCTGAAAGAATGGACAAGTACCCGTTTGCTCCCAAGGATTGGGCCTGTTGTTGCAGGGGTTCTCCAGTAAATGCTATGGTGGTAGCAGCAGCTACAAAGAAATTTTGCTGAGCAAGGTTCTGCTGTTCATCGTAACAGTAGTGTCCAGGGCATTGAACAAGTTTGTGAAGCATGTGTATGCATCAATGACCTTTGCTCTCGAGTCACTGAAAAATTTGGCAAGTCACAAGATTTCAGAGTGTCTTGATCAAAGTTTTCCACTGCCCTCTATGGGTTTGTTTGGAGAACGAGACTATTTCAACATGTCTAGCCACCCTAAAGTCCCTATTGAACGCTTCTGAGACTCCATCCACACACCTCAGAAGGTGCTTAGAAAGCCGTGAGTTCAGGAGTAGCTATGAGATGGCACACCTGGAAGCATTCCTGACTTTGTGGAACCTTTCAAGTCCTCATTCATCAGTACTCCTTTTGGATCTACCTTATTTGGCCTCAAGGTTAAAGAAACCCTGTGTAGGAGTGAACAAATCTGAAAGACCTTGTCTGCATAGGGATCTGTTTTTCCACACCTCAGAGCTTTTTCCTGGAATCCGTGGTGGTGGGAAAATATGGATGTCCTTATTCCTGTGTTGCAGTATTCTTGGTGTGGGATTCCCCGTCTCTGACGAATCAAACATCTGCTCCTATACAAAAGCTTAAGCCTGGCTGCTGTAGGTGCGTTGGACGTCACATGTAGGCCCATAAGCCAGGGGCCTTAAATGTGACGTCTGCCCATACAGACCCCAGACCTTTTCAGCTGCAGACGTCGCATCGATCGCTTCGCTCCTATTCTCAAACTTTTTAAAAGCTAATTACTCCATTCAGGATATTTTGTGACTTGTGCTTGAGCTTGATTAGCTGTAGTTAACGTTGGCCAATGTCTGTTAATAAGGGCAATTGCTGTTGCGGGTGTTTGATTCCACTTAGATGCACATGACCGTTGCTTTTTTTTGTCTAGGGAAGATGCACTGCCATTCAACTTGTTCCATTTGCCAATCTTGTGTTCAGAAGACCCTTCATAACCGTCTGGCCTCCTTTAACTTGTATTTAGAGAACCAGAGACTCAAACTTGCACTTAAGATGCATCCTGAATAGGCCATTCTGATTGAACAACCACGGAAAAAGACCAAGGTTTCCAGGTCTACTTCTGTTGCCTTCCACTATTGGACGTCCCGCCAGCTTCAGATTTAGGATTTGAGGGACGTCAGATAGACCTGTCTACTTTGGCTCCCATCGGGGAAGCCATTTCAGAAGTATTTGCCAGCATGTCCACGGAGACTGCGCTGATGTCGAGGGAGAACCACATACAGTTGGACGACCGATCAGGATGCCATTACCCAGTCTCCAGAACCCAGCCCTTCTCCCAGACCTACGCCTTCTAAATGAAAACAAAAAGCAAAGCACCTGACTCCAATCCCTGTAGGAGTCCCAGACTGGCAGTCATTTACTAACTCCTTGATGTAGGCCTTTATGGCCCTTAGGCTCACAGCCTCTTCCCCCGCCACTGTTCCAGCGCTTAGTCCTAGGTCTGCTTCTGCCGCTTCTCTCCCCTTGCCTACTGCCCAAGAAGGGAAAGGAGGATCTGGAACCCTTTTGCTCATGTTCTGATGAATCTATTTCTTATGCCTCCCAAATTGCCTTCCCTCTGGAATACTCTTCCCCAGATGAGAAATCCATTGAACGGGACTCCCCACCAGAGGATATCTTTGGGGAAACGAGATCAGAAGTGACAGAATCATTCAAATGGGGCACTTCCCAGATGACTGACACCCAAAGGAGGTATTTTGAACTCCTTCAAGAGGTATCTCCCTCCCAGTCAGCCATCACACCTGTCTTATCTGCCTATCTGGATGCTTTCATCTCTGCATCCAAGAACCCAAACTCTCAACCACCTGCTCCTAAGAGATGGGACAGGTTATAAAGTACCTGATGACCAGAAATTCTTAGTAAAGCCTCCCCTTGCAGACCATGCGGTAATTGCTGTTTCGCCTGACAAGCAATCTAGACTGATTCCTTCAGCATCTCTTCTGCCCACTGATACGGATGGCAAAAGCATGGACAGGATTGGAAAAAGTGTACACCTCCTCCACCCTAGCCTTCAGAGCTATCAATTACCAAACTCACATGATAAAATATGCCTTGGACCTAGTTTCACAAACCTCTACTCTCTTAGCTTCCACCCCTGAATGTCCCACAAATGAGAGAGCATCTAACCTGTCCCTGGCTTCCTAGGTAGCCAGACAATTCCATTAAATGCAGTTATGATGCCGCAGAGGCCTCTGCTAGGTCTGCAACTTTTTGCTTCAGTTCTCTGAAGATATTCTTGGCTTTGTCTCCAAGCACTTTCGGAAGATTTCAAGTCTAAAATCCCAGAAGCCTCGTTAGACCATAGCCTCTTGATGATCTTCATGTTTTACTGTTGCAGTCATCACCTGTGGTGTAGCCCTGCTGCTGTAGCCCTCAGCCATCCCGAATACCAGAGTCAGTGTTTTTCTGCGTTGGCTGCTGTCGCTTGCAGTCTGTATGTCGGGTCATCCGTGCTATAAGGAAGGCAGCCAATGCCATTGCATCTGTCTCTCTTGCTGCGGAGTGCGTAGCAGAAGCAGTTTCCAAGTGTGCCAGTCTGTCGCTACCTGAGTTTGAATTTCAGCTGAAAACGTCTAAAACTAAGTACCCCATTGGGGATCCTTTTTTTCTTGCACTAACAGATGCCAGAAAGAGTTAACAATTGTCTCGCCTGTGGAAAGCAAATACCACCCCACCGAGAGTTCCATTCGTACGGTGTCACTTGTTTAGGCCCAGACCACGACTTCCACCGATGCCGGTTCTGTGCCCTCTTTAACGTGAGAACCATTCTTCGTAGAGCTCTCGTAGCCAGAACGGTGTCAGTCAGCAAACAATCCGTAGACATTCCGAAAAAACGTAAGGATAAAGAGAGAGACCACTAAAGGTTAAACCTTCCAACGACTACCGCTAAGCAGGTTAGTTCTCCGGAATTCAGTGAGGCACCTTCACAGCCCCTGATGCCCAATTCAATATCTTTGCAGGCCTCTACTGAGACCCTTTTGGAGTCTGGTGTGCTGCAGACATAATCTGTCTTCCGAGCCTTTGGTTGTCTCCGTCTCAGTTGGGTCCGGAGCCACGACGCAGGGACTGTGTTCCGAGGAGGTCTTCCGCACTACTGAATCTAGACAAAAAGACATCTTCTCCCCCTACTACCATTTCTCTGACCAATGGATACTCTTTGGCCTAGACGCAAGGCCACTCCTAGGAAAACTACCTCTATCCACCATTTTACTCCTGCTCCACCGCCCCACCACTCCATCTCAAATGCTTAAAATGGCAGAGGATCTTCTCTCTTACTATAGTCAGGCCACAACTTCTAAAAGGGAGAGACTTTTCTCCTGAAACTGACAGAACAGGATTCTGAGAAGTCTTAATTCAGTTTTTGAAGAGGAACAACTGCCTCTGTTTGAGGATTCAGATGCAGAGGAATCCATTCATTCTGCCTCCCCACCAGAAGATCCTTCCTTTGGGGGAAGCCCTTCACATCCTCAGGGAGCATTTCCACTGAGAATACCAGGACTTCCATCAGTCTATGAAAAGACTGTTTCTAGAGCTGCCCCAGCACAGACTCTTGGCCATCCCTCCTAATTTGGAGGTTTGATGTCTTTCATGAATCCATTTCAACTCCTGACGCCCTCCCACTTGCTCCCAGAAAACGTGACAGAGTACCAGATTCTTGCAAACCCCTTTACAGAAATCCGGCTGCAGACCTGGAGGTCATTACGCAGGGAACTAAAGTGGCTAAGGCTTGTTCTAAAAAGAACCGTGTTCCTCCTGACAAGGACTCCAGAGCTCTGGACTGGTGGGGTGAAAAAGTATACACCTCTGCAACCTTAGCTGTAAGAACACTCACCTGTTAGTTTCACATGTGAAAATTTCAACAACACACTTTGGAATTATTAAAACAAAAGATTTCTACGTTTCCTGACTGTGCCAATTCAAAAGAGTTAGCAGATTTGCTGCCCTCTTCTTGTCAAGTGGCTAAATACTTTCTACACTGTGGATATAATGCCCTAGAAGCCGCAAGCAGGGCAGCAGTGTCAGGATCTGTCCATTAGGAGACCTGCATGGTTGAAGGAACAACCTTTGCCTGATCATGTCAAATCTAAATTTCTTGATGCACCTTTGGATAAGGACAGATTGTTTGGAGTAAAAGTAGAAGAGGTGCTTAAAAAGATGGAAGACAAAGCAAAATCTATGCAGACAGTAAAAGATTTCCTTCGGGTACAACCTCTTAGGTTCAGCAGGAATTTTCCTTCTAAACACTGGTCTTTTTCTGTACCTAGCAGACAGGGACAGTGTAAGCCCCACAGGGACAGACCACCCAGACTCCTAGCAGAGAACCAAAAGGTGGACCACTTCCACTCTAAAGGCAGGGAGTTCTTAACCACCCCTCTAGGGTAAAAATCCCTCAAGGACTCTCTCTCCCCCTTCTGCACGCCTTTCAGTCACCAACTACCATGAACCATTGGGTCATAAACATCTTTTTTTCAGGGATACGAATTTTCCTTCTACTAAATTCCCAATTCTAAGAGGGTACCCTTACCTCAGTATCACTGAGCAAAGGCACTAGAACCTGTCCCAGCTCACTTATCCCTAGGGACAGTGGAACTGGTCCCCTCAGATCCACCAAGCAAAAGCTATTATTCCACATTAGTCCTTCCTCCTAGGATAGAGGGCACACTGTGCCCTTCCCTGGATCTACCCATTCAGAACACCTTCTGAGTGGTCATCAAATTCAAATGCTAACTTGGCAGCATTTGCTGCCTAGGCTGAACAGAAATGCATGGCTAGTTACCCTATGTCTACATGAGGCCTTAGCCCCGGCCATATTCATTGGCGGACAGAAAAAACAAAAATTTACCCTTATCTGGACATTTGCCTCATTCATGCATATGACAAAGAATAGCTCCTCCAGGACCCCCTCTTTATCAAAGCCGTTCTAACCCCCTCAGGGTTCACCATCTACTAGAAGAAATCAGGACCAGACAGTCTCCAGGAAGATCATTTTCTTGGGATCACGACTGCACATGGCAGCCCAAATAGCCTTCCTATCCCCAAAAATCAGATTTCTGCAGCTTTTTGTCACCAGCTGGCTTCCAGATGTCACTGCTCATTGAGGAAGCCCCTGTAAGCCTTGAGGTAATGGCATCCTAATTTCTCTAGCCAGGCCTCACAGGAGAATACTTCAGTGGTACCTAAAGAACCTGTGGTGCCTGCACACTCTAGCTCCAGAGGACCTCTCAACCGCTGATCCCCCTGCATAGGGTCTTGAGTTTCTCTGACAGGGCCCCTGCCCAGCACTAGGGTCTTTCATTCAACCTGTGCCCACCCGGGCAGACAACTACCACTGACTCCTCAGACTTAGCTTGGGGTGCTCACCTAGAAGGCAGGTGCATCCAAGGTCTTTGGGATGCCCACCAACTTCCCTTACACTTCTACCAGAAGAAAATAATTGCAGTACAAAAGGATATGACGTCCTTCAAACCCCATCTCAAGCCAGGGGTACTCCTAATTGAAATAGACAACACCACAGTAATGGGGTACACCAACTAACCGAGAGGGACCCTACCTTACCCTCTGTGCATGCTGGCCATGAACCTCAGGCTGGCAGTTTCTTACATGGAACTTCACCTGATAACCAATACCCACATGGGAACTCCCACATCCTGCCAGACCACTTAAGCAGAAACTTCCTGGACCCCTCGAGTGGCAGCTATGCAGGAAAATCCATTCACAAATCACCGGTAATGTGGTTTCAAGAGCCAGATCATTTTGCTTCGCTTCCCAACGAGCAGCGGAAAAATTCTGTACCAGGGTGCATCACCACCTAGCTTGGAAGGTGAATGCTTTCACCTCCCCCGGAACACTGTTCTCATTCCCTCTTATCCCCTAGGTACTGGTCAAATTAGGGGAGGAGAGACAAAAGGCCATCCTCATTACTCCAGATTGGCCTAGACAACGTTGATGCTCCTTACTAAGCAGCCTGACCTTACAGCCTCCTGGCCAGCTTCCCCATAATTTTAGACCTCTTAACTGGGTGGGGGGGGGGAGTCTTCTGGGAGGTCTGATATACGAGGCCCTGCTTAATCAAAAGGTGGGATAACAGGGGCTGTACTGTATCAAAGTGAACTGAAATGGCTGGGCCGTGGATTTGAATAGAGGACAAGGAGAGGCCAGTATTAAGTAGCTCTACTAGGTAGTCCAGGACAAGAGGGAAGGAAGGTGGTGAGGTATTTTCCCCTCTGGAGTGACTCTAGGAGCAGAATCTTTTCCACTTTCCTGCGTAAGATTCTCTGGTGCTGGGCCATCTGGCCTCTGTGACAATGTGTAGGATCTGGTTGGGTCCACTAGTCTGCCTTTTGAGTATATGCCAAGCTGATAGTTCAAGAGTCAGAGTCTTGGTGTAGCATATCCCCCCCCCTTCTTTCCTAATCCTCAAACAAGGGGGAAAGAATTCTCATTTATTATCTGGACCTTAACAGATCCTTCAGGAAATTAGACCACCTCCTGGTCAGCTTTACCGCAGGGGCAGAGGGGAAGCCCATTTCCAAACTATCCTTTTACCAGTGGATCTGTGTACCTATTTCTGCTATACTTTACAATGGAAACATTCCACAAGGGCAGCCTACACTTCCGCAGCATTCCTCAGAGGAGTTCCCACCAGGGACATCCTGGAAACTGCTACCTGGACTTCAAGCATCACCACCTTACCTGTATCCTCTAAGGTAAGGGCAGGGTTTGACACTGCAGTTCTGCAGGGCATGCTGACCCATTCCTAGGTCTCTAACCAATCTATCATCCCTCATCTCAGCTTTGGGAATCCTCCCACAGGTGATGACTGCAGCAGTGAAGCACTAAGAATATAGTACAGTTGTGTATACGTACCATAAATGTAGATGTTGGAGGGTATTCACTGTTGCACTCCTAGTTTTCCACACTCCTTCCTGCTTGTATCGTCTTTCTTTAGGGAGACCTATGTTTCTAACGGTGGCTTTTAGCTGCCAGGACCACTTTATCTCATTTACTTGGGCCTCTGACTGGTTAGGGCAAAAAAAACTGATATAATAGCATTGGCTGCCTTCCTTTATAGCACTGACATCAGACTGTAAGCGACAGCAGCCGACACAAACATTGACTCTGGTATTCATGCTGGCCAAGGGCTACTGCAACAGGGGATAACCCACAGGTGATGATTGCCCCAGTGAGTACACTCTTAACATCTACAGTTATGGTAAGTGTACACAACTCTACTTTCTGCAAAAAATCTGCAGAACTTTTTAAAAACCTGCAGGAGAAAAGTAAGGAGCTTCAGGACATCAAGCATTTGCTTGTTTCTCCCATCCCTAAACACTAAGGAATTATACTGCAAAGACCTCCTTTGTCAGGTCTGCTACCCCCTCCTCTACCAGGCATAAGAGAGGAATCGGGAGGCAAACCTATTCCAGACCAATTACCTTGCAACCTAGTCCAAGATTGCCCTTTCAGGATGGAAGTGGACCCAACAATGGGTGACTGCCTTGCCCACCTACCTTTGTCAGCCCCGGCTCCCCCACTGCTTCCACTTTTGGAAAACCATCACATCAGAGCACTGGGTACTGACTGTCATTCAAAATGGCTCTTCCTTTCTTGGAAGGAAAAACCCATTCCAAGGCCCCCCCCCCCCCACGAATCAATTCCACCTCGTACCTCACATACTACTAGACCACCTGAGATTAGGAATAGTAGAACTTGTCCCTCCAAGAGAGGAAGGAAAAGGTTTCTACCCAAGACTTTTTTCTGATCCCCAAAAAAGATGGTCCTTGGATACCAATACTAGATTTATCCTTCCTAAACCAGTTCCATCATTCAGGATGCCATCCTTTCAAACTCTACTCCCTTTGCTGCCAGCCCAGGCCTTTATGGCCACACTAGATCTAAAGGAAGTTTTTCTCCATAGTCCCATAAAACCCTCCAACAGGAAATTCTTACGTTTTACTGGGCCTTGTTCTCAGCCTTGCCCTTTGGTTTGTCCTACTGCACCCAGTGTATTTACAAAATGCCTAGCCCCAGCCATTGCTTACTGCAGAACCAAAGGTGTCCAAATCTATCCTTAGACAACATCCTCCTCCTAGCAGAAACAGACATCCTTCAAAATCATTTCATGTTCACCACTTCCCTACTATAAAACGTGGATTTCACCCCCAACCTTCAGTAATCATCCTTTCTCCCACAGCATAACAAAATCTTTCTGGGCTGCAGGATCAGAACAGACCTGATGCAGGCTTTCCTCCCCCAGGACAGTCTCATCACTCTCCAATCCCTTCCAAAGCCTATTACTAGTTCCTCCAATATCTGCAAGATAATTCTTGCAACTCCTGGGATTGATGGCAGCCACCATCCCTATGCTTCCCCTAGCCAGAATGCACATGCGAAAACTCCAGTGGTATCTTAAAAATGTGTGGTCACACCACCAACATTCCCTAGAGCAACAAATTACCCTTCTGCCGTGCCTCAAAACAGAATTAAGGTGGTGGATTCAACAAATATTTCTGAACTCTGGCCTTCCACGTCAAATCCCCTCACCAACCTAACTTATGCATACAGATGCATCAGACCTAGGGTGGGGGAGCCACCTTGAAAGATTTCAGGGTACAGGAGGCATAAAATCCTACCCTCCAAAAGAAGCATTTCAATGCAAGGGAAATGACTGCAGATGTTCGTGTTTCACTGTTGTAGTCATCACTTGTGGAGTTACCCTGCTGGGTAGTCCTAGGCCAGCCTGAATACCAGAGTAAAGGATTTCCCTCCTGCGTCGGCTGTTCTGAGACTGTGGCTGATGTCAGGTCATCAGGGTTATAAACGGTGGCAGCCAATGTCATTACATTCATCTTTTTTGCCGTGGGGCCCGAAGCCGAACCAGTTTTGCGAGTGCGTCGGTCCGCTGTTGCCAGAGTGAGAAAAAACTTCTAAATCTAAGTACCCCTTTGGGGAGCATTTTCTTGCTTTTAATCAATGTCAGAGAAAGTCAACTGTCTCATTTGTGGAAAGCAGATCCCACACCTACACTTCCATTCTCTCTGTCACTTGTTTAGGCCCACAACGCTATGTCCTCGGTTGTCGGTTCTGTGCCTTGTTTAATGCTAGAACTATAAGAAGAGGAGCTGAAATTGTAGCTAGGCATTTTAGTGAGTCTCTTTCTCAGTGCAATATGACTTCTGTCTCAACTGTCTACTGACTTACCTAGAAAAAAGAAAGAGGAGGATAAAGATAGGCCTCTAAAAGTTGGCCCGTTTGACGAGACTGGTCAAAAGTCTGGTATTTTTCAACTCTGAGATCCCTTCGCAGCCCCTGACGCCAGCCGAGGAACTGTCGGAGCCCGGTATGCCTCTGAATCTATCTCCCACTGTCAGTATGTCGCCTCATTCTCACCCTCTTGGGTCCAGAACCACTTTGCAGGCACTTATTTCTGCTGAGACTCAAGACTACTGAAGCCAGACTCAGACTGACGACAAAGTTGCTGGTTTAACTCACTTTGTATATAAGACTACTGACCTGTCCAGGCCCATGCCTGTCTACCCCCAAAAAGGTCTCATCCCAAGAACCCAGCCACCGACCTACACCTAGCCAGCCTGCCCCTCAGTCACAGCAACTGCTCAGAATGGCAGAAGACCTGATGACTCTTAGGGGAAGCCAACCCCACCCTCCCACCCAAGCCAGAAGAAAAAGGGACACCTCTGAGGCCCTCTCTGACCAGGAATCAGAAGAATGTCCTTGAGGGGTCAGATGTGGAAGACCAGACCTTTACAACATTTGAAGACTCTGATGTTGATAACCCCATCCCATCTGCCCCCCCCCCCAACTGAGGACCTTTATTTTGGGGAAACCTTAAATTCCCTCAGAGAACACTTTCAGTGGGAGGCCCAGAATTACCCTCAGCCTAAGAAGAGACAGAGAGTTCCTTGACCTGACCCAGCATAAACCTTGTCTATTCCGGCCATCCTGGATGGTAGTGGAGGATGTTTTTCTAGAATCAGCCCTTTCACCAGATTCTTTCCCCCCAGCACCCAGAAAACCAGACAGGTATTACAGGGTGCAAGACACCCACAAATATCTTCAAAAACCCTACTGCAGACCCGGAAGTCATTACTCAAGGCCCTACGGGAGCTAGGGCAAGCTCATTTAAAAATCCCATCCCAGCTGAGAAAGAAAGCAGAGCTTTAGATAGAATGGGAAAAAAGGTATACACTTAAGCCACTTTAGCTGTAAGAGCTTTAAATTGTCAATTCCATATGCTGAAATTCCATCAAAATGTCTTTGAACTGATTAAACAGAAGTCATCTTTCATTCCTGACAATAGTATTACCACAGAATTAACCGACCTACAGTCTAGCTCTCGGGTAGCCAAACAGTCCTTGCATTGTGGTTTTGATGCCTTAGAAGCTTCTACCAGGACGGTGGTCACAGACCCAGTAATCGGAAGGTATGCCTGGTTAGGGGAGCAGCCTTTGCCTGACCAGGTAAAATCCAAACTGCTAGACAGCCCTTTAGACAAAGACCTGTTGTTTGGACCTTAAGCGGAAGAGGTCATTAAGAAAATGGTGGAGAAAGACAAGTCCATGCAAACTGTCAAGGACTTCTTACAGGTGCAACTTCCCAGGTTCAGCAGAAACTTCCCCACTAAACACTGGTCCTTTCCCTCTCTGACTAAATCTGTCCAGAGAAAGGGAGAGACTGAGAGAATCCCTAGGCCTCAGTCCATAGCCAACAAAGTCACAGGCAGTGGTCCACTGCTGCTCCCTAGGCAAGGGAGTTCTAAACCAACTCCATTCTCCCAAGGAGACTCAATGACTCTATCATCTCTCCTCTTCCCCTCAGGTCACCCAACAGGCTATGAGGAAGACTTTCCCTCTTCCTCGAAAACTGGCATGCCAGTACCTCAGATGTATGGGTCCTGAAAATTATTACCAGCAATACAGATTTTATTTCAAACAAAAAAGGACAGCTTGCCCAGACATCCCTGCAAATCAGAGGACAGAAGTTTTGCCAGATCAAAAAGCATTATGCCCATGGTGCTGTAGAATCTGTACCAAAGGAACAGACCAGAAAAGGATTTTATTCAAGACTGTTCCTGGTTCCCAGAAAAGAGGGAACCTGGTGTCCTCTCCTAGATCTCTAGACCCTGAATCTGTCCCTCCTGGTTCCAAAATTCAAGATGCTGACTCTACAAAAACTACTACCTATGCTTCTGCCAGAAGCCTGGCTAGTGACCCTAGATCTGATGGATGCCTACCTGCATATCCCTGTCAGACAGTTCAGCAGGAGTTACCCAAGGTTCAGAGCAGGAACCCAACACATTCAGTTCTCTGCTCTGCCCTTTGTCTGCTCCCAGAACCTTTACCAAGTGCCTGGCTCCAGTCATAGCATTTTGCAGACAGAAGGGCATACACATTTATCCCTATTGTGACAATTGCCTCATACAGGCAGAAACCAAGGAAAAACTCCTGCAGGACCTCTCCTTTGTGCAGACTCTACTAAACTCACTGGGGTTCACCATTAACCTGGAGAAGTCCTATCTACAGCCCACACAAAGGATACCCTTCCTGGGCACCCTTCTAGACACCTCAGCACAAATGGCCTTCCTTTCCACACAGAAGTAAGCCTTTCTACAGTCTTACTTCACCCAGTTGGCACGCACAACCCACCTCACTGCCAGAAAAATCCTGCAGGCCCTGGGATACATGGCCTCTTGCATCCTGCTGGTATCCCTTGCCAGGCTGATGTGAGAAAATTGCAATGGTACCTATGGAACCTCTGGTGCCAACACTCCCAATCAACTCCCCCTGATTCCTTGTCTAGGGAAAGAGTTCCTGTGGTGGGCTGAGGCTTGCACTCTGAACAAGGGCCTTCCCTTTGTCCTTCAGCCACACGACCAATCCATAACCACAAATGCCTCAGACATTGCTTGGGGAGCTCACAAAGGAACACTGTGAATTCAGGCCTTTTGGAAGCAGGAGGTTTAAGGTCTCCATACCAACCTGAAACGAATGCTAGCAGTACACAGAGCAATTCTAGCCTTTCATATCTGTCACAGGAGTCTTTTTGAGCAAGTCAGACAACACTACTGTCATGTTGTACATCAACAAGCAGGGGGCACCCATTCTTACTCCCTCTGTCGCTTAGCTATGAAAATCTGGCAGTTAGCCTCAAACCTGGGACTGCATCTGATAGCATAATACTTTCCAGGGAAACAAAACACCCTGGCAGACCAGTTAAGCAGACAAATTCTGGATCCCCACGAGTGGTAGTTGCACAGGGAGACTTTCCTAAAGATCAGTCAGATCTGGGGGAAACCAGACATGGACCTTTTTTGCAAGCTGCCAGAACCACTTGCTGACCAAATTCTGCTTGAGAGTTTCACCCAAAAGCTTGGAAGGTAGACGCCTTCTCCTTCCACTGGGGCAGCCTGTTTGTGTACTCTTCCTCCCACTTCCTCTGATACCCAGGGTGCTGCTCAAGATCAGAGAGGAAGGGACAAGGGCTATCCTAATTTCCCCAGACTGGCCGAGGCAGCACTGGTACCCCATGCTCCTCAGTCTGAGCATGCGCTGTCCCATGCCCCTACTCTCCACCACAGACCTTCTCACGCAAGAGAGGGAAGCTACTGCACCTAGGCCTGTTAACACTCAAGTTAACCGCATGGCTGATTCATCAAAGGTGGATAACACTTCAGCCTTCGGCAAACAAGTTAGACATCATTAAGGAGGCCCGTAGACCCAGCACCAGAAAATCTTATTCCGCAAAATGGAAAAGGTTCACCTGGTGCAGCAGCAGAGGCACATACAGCAGCAATGCCTCTTCACCACTGGTTTGGACTAACTGGCAGAGCTTTTAGAAAAGGGGTTTTCTTACTTCTCTATCAAGACTCGTGCTTCAACTGTCTCACCCTATGTCCAGGCAGAGCAGCCCTATTTCTCTCAGCACCTCTTGAAACAGTTCCTCAGAGGTGTGGCTCACATCAGACCACCTAGGCCACCTGCACCAGCTTGGGATCTAAACTTTGTTTTGGAAAAGTTGACTCTACCCCCTTTTGAACCAACATACTCAACAGAGCTCAAGTACTGTTCTTGGAAAACTGCTTTCTTGATAGCAATCACTTCAGCCAAGAGGGTTTCTGAGCTCCACTCCCTCATGGCCACTGAACCCGTCATTATTTTCCATACAGAAAGGGTCTCTAAGAACCAATTCCTCCTTTATACCTAAGGTGGTTTCTGATGTAACCGTTAACCAGACCCATTCACCTACCTACTCTTTCCAAAACCTACCAGTAAAGGAGAGAGAATTCTGCATACCTGGGCGTACACAGACAATTGAGATTTTACCTTGACAGGACCAAATCGGTCAGAAAAATTTACCAGCTACTGGTTTCGTTTGCCCCTGGGGCTGGTGGGAACCCATTACAAAGTAGACCATTTCCAAACAGATCTCTCATTGCATACATCTCTGCTATGCCTTCCATGGAAAGAGTCCTCCTAAATCCATCAGATCGCATTCCACTAGAACAGCCTCTACTTCCACGGTCTTCCAGAGAGGGGTTTCTACCAGGGATATTCTGGAGGCTGCTAAATGGACATCTATTCATACTTTCACTGAGTGCTACCAGCTGGCTACATTCTCCAAAACCAGGGCAGGATTCGCATCTGCAATCCTGCAGGGCATGCTAGCATCCCCATAACCTGTATAACATGCCTCCATCCACTTCCTCAGCTTTGGGAATCTTCCCATAAGTGACGACTGCAACAGTGAAACACAAAGAACACAGTACAGTTGTGTGCACTTACCATAACTGTAGATGTTAGTGTATTCACTGTTGCAGTCCTGTTTCCCTCCCTCCTTCCCCTGTATTTCTATATCCTATTAGGGGCTCCTGAGTATGAGAGGGGGCAAGAAAAACTGATGTAATGGCATTGGCTGTCACCCTTTAAAGCCCTAACAACCTGACTTCAACCACAGTATCAGAACAGCTGACGCAGAAGGGAAATCCTTTACTCTGGTATTCAGGCCAGCCGAGGGCTACCCAGCAGGGATAACCCACAAGTGATGACTGCAACAAGTGAATACATACAAACATTTACATTTATGGTAAGAGTACACAACTGTACTTCCGGCCCTGAAGGCATTCCTTCCTATCCTCCAACTGGGCCCCCTTCAGATATTCACAGGAAACACCACAGTAATGTGGTATCTCAAACGAGGGACCAGAGCTTACCTTCTATGCTGGAAAACATTACAAATTTGGGACCTCGCCTCCAGGCACAACTTAACCCTGCAGGCTTCACACATCCCCTCTCAAGACAACAAACGAGCGGATATTCTCAGCAGAACATTCTCTCTACAACACGAGTGGAGGGAGATCTTTCTAGACATTGTCCACCGGTGGGGCACACACCAAGTGGATCTGTTTGCCTCCCCCAGAACAGGCAATTGAACAAATTCTGCACCAAGGATCACTCTCCACTTGCCTGGAGGGAGGATTTCTTCAGCATTCCATGGGAGGGACTGTTTCTGTATGCTTTTCCACCCTTCCCTCTAATCCAAAAGGTCCTACTGAAAATCAGGAAGGACAAACCAAAAATCTTGGTGACTCCCTACTGGCCAAGGCAGCACTGGTTCCCCCTACTTTTCATTAGCCAAGGGCAATCACCACAAGTTTACCCACAAGATGGACCTACTCACAAGGAAAAAGGGAACTCTTGAATCTGAAGTAGGCACTTCATTTGTCAGCAACCTTTGGGATACGGATCCGATCTCGGATCCAAGCCGGCAACTTCTGCACCAGCATAGATCCGTGCTCCTAGCTCCTCCCTTTACCCATAATCCCCTGCCATCCCTGACTGACCTCAGGTCTAGTTTGCCGCGCTTCAAGCTACAAGCTAGGTTCCTGAGCTCCGCCTTTATCGCTAACTTTGTGAGGAAAAATTTTTTTTCTTACTATTTTTCTTTCAGTGTGAGTGAGAGTAATTGGTTAGGTTCTCCTATAGCCTTCTTTTATCTTATTTGAACAAATTTTTAATTTTGTTGTACTTTTCTCCTCCCTGCCCTCGCTGGTCGTAGTGTGCATGTGTGGTGTGTGTAGGGGCCTAGTGAGTGTGGTTTCCTTTATTTAAGATGTCAGAGGCCCCTAAAACCAATTTTTCTAAGGGCACAGAGTGTGGCCACAAGCTTTCATCGGCGGATGGCCACACTTGGTGCGTTAGGTGCCTTGGGGTTGAACACCTCTCCTCTGGATGCGCGATCTGCGCTGCGTTCAACCCCAGGGCACTTAAGGACCGGAGGTCGAAGCTGATTTTGGCGGGCCTTTTGCCCCCAGATCCGGCTCCGGCACTTCTGTGGCCACTACCCAGCCTTCGGTGGCGGCCGCTCCTGCCTCCCTCCGGTCGGGACTCAACCTTCCGCTTCTGCCCCGGAGGGGAGGGAGGCCAGGAAAGACAAGCGGAAGGAGACGCACCATAAGCGGCGGGCCGAGGACTCCTTCTCGGCCCCGCCCACCAAACGGGCTTCTCCTTCCAGGGTTTCTGGATCGCATCCTCCTTGGCTCCGGTCCCCTTGCTTCTCACCGGGACCAGAGGAGGAGATGACCCGGTCCCCGTCGAGGTCATCGAGGCGGCATTCCAGGCCTGCCTCGGTGGCCTCTTTGAGGTCCAGTTATAGCCTTTCGGATGCAGACATGGACCGGATGATGATGCCCAGCTGCAGATGGGAGTGCTCTTGCCCCCCCCCCCTCCGGGGGGGAGCTAGTCTCCATTTTTTGCTCCAATCGCTCCTTCTCCAACCCGTTTTCCAGGTTCAGAACGTTCGGAGCCTAGCGGTGTTGGATCCGGGGGTAGGTCGGAGCCGGCAGTGCCAGGCACTTCGGCTCCGACCGTTCCCTCGAGTTTGTCGGATCTGACCTCTCGGAGCCGTGGGCAGAGCTTTGAATCCGAGGGATTCGGTGTGCCTTCGGCTCCGTCCCGGTCGGAGCACACGGGTCCTTCGGATCCGATTGTCTCTGCCCTGGGTCCGGTCCCCGCTTCGGATCCGAGTGGGAGTCGGCTCTCGGATCCGAGAGAGCGCGGCTCCCCCTCGGCTTTCACTGTGGTGGAGAGGGCACTGTTGAGTGCATCCGGGCCTCCGATCCTGGCTTCGGCTCCTCTCTGCACTCCCTCTCAGCTGGTCCAGGCTCCCATCACCCAACCTTTGGGGCAGCCTGCTTCAGCGCCTCTGGGTGTTCCCTCGGAACATGACATTGCTGGTGAGACTTCCTCGGACAGCCCCCCCCCCCCGAGGAGGTTCCTCACAAGTATAAGTGTAAGAGGAGGCACGTGGACTCCCCCGAGTCCCTTATGGAAGATACGGACTTAGATGAAGGGGAAGGCTCCCCAAGGTCACCCCCCGAGGATGTCTCCTTTGGAGACATCATGGAAATCCATAGGATCAGGGGGGGTTGGTCTGCCCCCAAGGCTTCCTCAGATGAGTCCGTATTCCTAGAGGCGTTTGAAGCAGGACCATCTAACTCATGGGTGCCCCCCCCCGACCCCCTTATGGACCTAATCGCCACCAGGGCTTGGAAGGAGCCGGACACTATAGAGCCAGTACCCAAGTGCCCGGATAGGATCTTGAGTGCCCCCGCAGACAGAGCCCATTGGAGCAGAGGTCCCCCTGTGGATGCCATGTTGGTGGCGGCAGCCACCAAGAGAAAGTTGGCTCAGGAGAGCTCCGCGGTCCACCCACCGAGCAAGGAGTCTCGTGCAATGGACCGCCTTGGGAAGCGGGCCTTCAGTTCAGCAACCTTCTCAATGAGGGCGCTGAACTATATGGCACACGTCATTCGGATGCAGCGGGATCTAATAAAAGAATACGCTGCTCCCCCCCCAGAGTCCATGTCGGAAGGGGACAAACAACTGTACTCCTCCCGAATGTCCACTCTGCATTCAGTTTCTAACACCTCAATGCGGCTTTTGTCTCACGCCACTGAGGGAGCTGCTAGAGCTGGTGGAGTCCGCCTGGTCATGAGGCGACAAGCCTGGCTCTGACATTGTGATTTCTTGGAGCCCTTTAAGGCGTCATTTGCGAATGCCCCCTTTGGTTCTGCACTGTTTGGCAAAACTGTTCGCGACACTTTAGTCCAGAGTGAGAAAGACAGGAAGACATTGTCTGCCGTCTGAGTCCGCTTCTCTGCTCCCCCGAGGTCCTTTTCCAAGAACCAAAAGGGTCAGGAGATGTGGTTCCGGAAAACGCATCAATCCCAGTCTGCTCCGGACAACCAGTCCTCTCATGGCAGAGGAGGACAGGGAGGACGCTGCCCTAGAGGCAGAGGGGTTCCCAGTAATTTTGGGTCCAGAGAACCCTTCTCTGAGAGGCCCATGCAGAACCCCTGAGGGGTTGCCCGGCTGCTCCACTCTGGAGGCAGTCGGGGGGCGTTTTTCGAGGCACCTAGCAATGAGGGAGTCCATAACAGATCGCTGGGTCCTTCGCATCATATCCAGAGGTTACCTAATTCCCTTTATTGTAACCCCCAAATCCAGAAGCCTCCCCGATGTACCATCCAATCAGAGGGAGGCGGCTGCTACAGAAATTCAGCAGCTTTTGCAAAAAAGAGCCATCCAACCCGTCCCCCCAGATCAGCTCGGATCAGGGTTTTACTCCAGGTTTTTTCTGGTGCCAAAAAAGACGGGGGACTTGAGGTCCATCCTCAACCTCTCTCTCTTGAACCTGGCAGTACCCAAAGAAAAGTTCCAGATGGTCATGCTGCAATCTATTCTCCCCTTGTTACGGGTGAACGACTGGATGTGCTCGATGGACCTCAAGGATGCGTACTATCACATTCTAGTGGACAGAAGCTCCAGGAGGTTCCTCCGCTTCTGGCTGGGAGCCAGTCACTTTCAGTTCAGGGCCCTCCCCTTCGGCCTCACATCAGCCCCCAGGGTGTTCACCAAAGTCTTGGCGGCAATAGCGGCCCACCTGAGACTCCAGGGAATTCAGGTCTTTACGTACCTGGACGACTGGCTCCTTACCGCCCCAACAAGGCATCTGCTCTGTTCATGCAGGGATTACTTCCTCAATCTTGCTCCAAGTCTAGGATTGACTATCAACATGGCCAAATCCTCTCTTGCTCCCACACAGATAATAGATTTCATAGGGGCGAGATTGGGTTCCAGACTAATGCTTACTTTCCTGACTCCAGATCGGCTTCAGAACCTGAGGTTTCATGTACAGGCCATCCTCCAACTTCAAGCTCCACCGGTGGAATTGGTCATGAGGGCTCTAGGGTCCATGGCGGCAGCAATTTCTCTGCTGCCCTTGGCCCGTTTGAATATGAGGGTCCTACAGTGGACCCTCCAAGTGCAATGGTCCCTATCTTGCAACCCCCTGTCCCATCCTATTCCCCTAAGCAGGACTTGCAGAAGGACGCTCGTGTGGTGGCTCCAGTCCCCGAGCCTCCACACGGGACGCCCATTCGTGTTGCCTCCTCCTATCGCCACAGTGACCACGGACGCTTCTCGCCTGGGGTGGGGGGAGCACTATTCAGTCAGAACGGTCCAAGGCACGTGGAACGACATAGAAACCTCCTTGCATATCAATGTCCTAGAGATGAGGGCGGTTCTTTTGACGTTGCAGGCACTTCACGACGTTCTTCCGATTGGGACAATTGCGGTACAAACGGACATGTCAGCGGTTTGGTACATCAACAAACAGGGGGGAACCAGGTCTTATTCTCTTTGTCGCGAGGCCATGAGAGTGTGGGAATGGGCGATATCCACCAACCGCTTTCTCATTGCAACGCACATTCCGGGACGGCCCAACATCCTAGCAGACAGGCTCAGTCGTAAAATCCTGACCCCATATGAATGGTCTCTCAATACTCTAGTAGCAGAGCGGATATTTGCCCAATGGGGGCAACCCTGTTTCAATCTTTTTGCCTCTCCCTCAAATACCAAATGCAACAGTTACTTCGCTCTAATCCCCCCTCAGGGGGAGTCTCCGACAGACTCTCTAGTACATGCTTGGCCTCCCGGTCTTCTTTACGCTTACCCTCCACTGCCCCTGATGCTAAAACTTTTACAGAAAGCCAGTCGGTTGGGGAGCAAGATGATCCTCATTGCCCCATTCTGGCCACGTCAGACGCGGTTCCTGTACCTATGGTCTCACCTGATTCATCCTCCCTGGATTCTAGATCCCCTTTCGGATCTCATTTCTCACCCCCTGGGGTCTTCCGACCCCCAACCTGGTCAACCTCAAGCTGACTGCTTGGTTGCTCCAGTTCCACTCCTGTTAAGGACTCCCGGAATCTCCTCACCAGTCAAAGCCATTCTATTAGCAGCACACAAGCCATCCACCAGAAGGGTCTATCGGAGTAAGTGGAAACGTTTTTCCATCTGGGCTGAACACAGTCACTTCGACGCTGAATGTGCCGTAAAAGGATCTGTTTTGGATTTTCTAACTACCCTTTTTCATCAGGGGGCTAGCTGCTCTATGGTCAAGGTACAACTGGCAGCGATTTCGCACCATCATGTAGGGCATGAGTTGGGCCCTCTTATTACCTCCAAGCTCTGTAAAGCTTTCCTCAAGGGTACCTTCCTTCTCAGACCTCCTGTCAAGGAGGTGGTACCCCCATGGGATTTATCTTTAGTTCTACAGGCCTTGACAAGCCCCCCTTTCGAGCTGGCGGCCACGGTTGATCTTAAATACCTCTCTTGGAAGATGGCCTTTCTGGTGGCCATTACTTCAGCTAAAAGAGTCTCTGAACTTCAGGCTCTGTGTCAAACCTCCGTACTTGGCCTTCCATCAGGATAGAGTTTACCTCAGGATCAATCCGTCTTTTCTGCCTAAGGTATCTTCGGAAGCTAACATTAATCAATCAATCTATTAATCTTCCCGTGTTCTTCCCCAACTATCAGAACAAAGAATATAAACTGCATTCTTTAGACGTGCACAGACAACTGTGCTTTTATATTCATCGAACGGCTGGTCATAGACAATCCGACCAGCTGTTTGTCTCCTTTGCCAAAACCAATTTGGGCAAGTCTGTTTCTAAAGTTACCCTGTCACGATGGATAGCTAGTTGTATTCTCTTAGCATATCAGAGTTCGGGAAGGCCTGCACCTCAGGGAGTCCGCGCTCATTCTACTAGGGCCATTGCTACATCAGCTGCTTTTAGATCTAGGGTTCCCTTGGATATTTGTTCCGCAGTCACTTGGGCCTCATCTCATACCTTTATCAGCCATTACAAACTGGATATTGTCTCCAGAGGTAGGGCGTCCTTTGGCTCTGCAGTGCTCCGGAATATTCTTCCATGAAGGCCACCCAAGATTTAGGTAGCTGGGGACTCTGTCCCAAAGGTTGCTGACAAATGAAGTGCCTACTTCAGATTAAGAAGTTATGTGCTCACCATAACGTTCCATCTGAATAGGTATCTTCATTTGTCTGCAACCATCCCCTCCCCCTCCTTCTCCCTGACCAATATGATTCTAACTCGGAGTTGCCTTAGAAGAGTCCCTTCCGGGACACAGTAATAAGTTGTTATATGGGGCAAACTTGATCTGAGGTCAGTCAGGGATGGCAGGGGATTATGGGTAAAGGAAGGAGCTAGGAGCGCAGATCTTTGCTGTGGTAGAAGTTGCCGGCTCTGATCAGAGATCGGATCTGTATCCCAAAGGTTGCAGACAAATGAAGATACCTACTCAGATGGAACGTTATGGTGAGTACATAACTTCTTATTCACCCTCACCAGCAGATGTTAGGCTTAACACACTGGGTGATAAACTTCTAATCCCTTTCAGACACCACTACTCTGAGGATGTGCTTTCACTCCTGAGGGAGGCCAGGAAACCTGCTACTAGGAAGTCATACTTATCGAAATGGAAAAGATTCTCCATATAATGTCTACATAAGGACAGGGGCCCCAGCCAGGCAAACCTATCCCTAGTCCCTTGCCTGTGTGTGTGAACTCATTAAGGCTGGCTTTTCCTACTCAAGTGAAAGTCCACCTTTCAGCCATTTCAGCTTGTCTACCTCTAGAGCCTCCTTTGCCATCCAAGCTAGATGTAAAACTTTACTTGAGAGGAGTCTTACACATCAGACCACCAAGGAAACCCATCTCACACTCATGAGAC
Source organism: Protopterus annectens (assembly GCF_019279795.1). NCBI lineage: Eukaryota > Metazoa > Chordata > Ceratodontiformes > Protopteridae > Protopterus > Protopterus annectens. The sequence goes on along the minus strand of NC_056741.1, from coordinate 1,355,897,823 downwards.
CTAAACTTCATTCTGGAAAAACTAACACTGGCCCCATTTGAGCCAGTTAGCACTGCTACGCTCCAGATGTGTACATGGAAGACTACTGCTGGCCATTACTTCTGCTAGAAGAGTGTCAAGAGTTACAGGCTCTCATGGCTTGCCCCCCACACACACACACACACACACACTACGTTCCACAAGGATAGGCTGATCCTGCGCACTATCCCTTCCTTCATACCTAAAGTCAACGAACTGTCCTTAAACCAATCCATTTGCCTGCCTACCTTCTTTCCCCCTCCAACCAGTGATAGAGTATTCTCCATTCCCTGGATGTGCACAGACAACTTAGATTCTACCCAGACAAAACCAAGTCCTTCAGAAAATCTAGCCAACTATTTCAAGCCTTTCACCCCAGGGCTCTGGGTAAGACAGTCTCCAAACTATTTCATGTAGGATCAGAAAATCCATTTCTTTCTACTACTTGCACCATGGCAAGCACTTACCCCAGGGGGTAAGAGCTCACTTTACCAGAGGCATGGCTACCTCCAAATCCTTCTTCAAAGGGCTAGACACTGCTTCCATCCTGGAACCAGCCACCTGGTCCACAATCCACACCTTCACCAAACACTACAAATTGGACCACGTCTCCAGTGCCAGGACCGGGTTTGCTAGAGCAATCCTGCAGGGTTTTCGGGAATAATCTACATCTACCTCCACACTTCTCCCCTAACTAAGCAGTGGTACTCTCCCACACTAAGAATACTGCAACATAGGACTAGAAGAACATAGAATAGTTGTGTAAAATCTTACCATAACTGTAGATGTTCTCTTCCATGTTGCAGTATTCCCTCTCTCCCTCCAATCCCCCTGTATTTAATTTTGACTATGGACATATCTCTTAGGCACTATGAAGCTCTACCCTAGGTTGAGAGCAGACTAGCCAGCATATGACCCTTTACATCTCTGGCTGACATCACTCGTTACTCTCTTGAGGACTGTCCGACTGGGCCTTCAAGATCGGAGGTCTGTGCATGCAGACGTCACATTTAAGGTCCTTGGCTTTATGGCCCTACATGCGACATCTCATGGACTTATGGCAGTCAGGCTTAAACTTTTGTATAGGAGCCGATGTTCGGTTCACCTGAGGCGAGGAATCCCACACTAAGAATACTGCAATATGGAAGAGAAGGACGTCTATGGTAATGGTAAGATTTTACACAACTATTCTTTCCAGAAGTCTAAAAGCTCTTCCCAGGACATCCTATGGGGGACAGATCCTGCTGTGGCAGAAGGGGGAACTTCAATGATGGATGACGCCCTCATGGCAGTGGAAGCCTGTGAAATCATGGTTTTAGAGGTCCTTTGTCTGAGGAACCATATCTGCACCCTTGAAGGGTTGCTTTACCTTTGCGCTCTGGAGGCAGTCCGGGGAGAGGGCACCTATCCCTGCATCTACAAACCTGGACAGCCACCCCTAAAGACAGATGATGCGAAGGATTGTTTCCAGCAGTTATTGCATATCCTTTTCCCTACACACCCCCCAATCTATTTGAAGTACAAAAACTGCTGGAAAGTCATCCAAATGGTCCCACCAGACCCAACAAGGATTCTGAACTTATTCTAGGTTCTTTTTGTGCCAGAGAAAATTGTGACCAGAGACCTACCGTGGATCTCTGCAACTTAAACCAGTATGTCATATGCTTCAAATTCTGAAAGAGAGGCGTTTCAGGAGATTTCTTCACTTCTGACTGGGAGATAGTTATTACCAATTTGAAGCCCTTCACTTTGGTGTCACCGCAACCCCCAGGATGTTCACCCAAGTGCATGGCAGTGGTTGCAGCTCACTTGAGACTGCTAGGTTTCTGGGTATTTTCTGTATCTTGACTTGCTCATCTCTGCTGCTACCAAGCTTCTACTTGTTCAAGCCAGGGATTTCTTGCTCCAACTATGTCTGGGCATTACTGTGGATTATGCCAGGTCTCCACTATCTCCTACTCAAGTCCTGGAATTCATTGGTACTTGCCTGATCACTGTTACCCAAATCGCAAACCTTGCTCACTCAAGTAAATACATTAGAATCAAGCATCCCACGTAGTCTGTCTCCCTTCTGTGACAGCTAAGTTGATTTTTGCATCTCCTGGGGTCTGTGGCAGCTTCTGTAACACTTAATACCCCTCGCAAGATATTACATGAGGGTACTTCAGTGGAGAGTTGCAGTGCAGTGGTCTATCAGATGACACTTTCTCTCTGCTCCAATACATATTACAAGAATCTGCAAAAAGTACAGCACCCAGTGAATCATCAAAAGGTAAGTTTCTTATAGCTGACCTTTTACCTTTCCACCATCCACGACCACTGTGACTTAAGGATGCCTCCCAGTTAGTGTGGGGAGCCTTTACTTAGAAGGGATGGTCTAATGCACTTGGTCCCCGTTGGAGGCCAGTTTCCACATCAATGCCCTGGAAATGGGAGCAGTCCTATTAGAGTTGCAGGCATTTCAAGATGCTCTTCCTCCAGGGATGATTGCCATTCAGACCAACAATATGGTGGCTGTCTGGTACATTGAGCAGGGGGGAACCAGGTACCATCACCTATGTCAAGAAACATTGAGAATTTGCTAGTGGGAATTTTCTTCCAAATGCTTTCCTCTGGCATCACGTATCCCAGGTAGGTCCAGCATTCTGGCAATCAAATTGAGCAGGTCTATCTTTCTCGCAAGTGGTTTCTCAACCCTTTGGGGGAAACGTTTTTTCTTTGGATCCAACCATGGTGTATTATGTCTTTGCTTCCCCTTTCAATTCAGTATGCAAGCAGGTACTTCACTCTAATCCCTCCAGAAGAGGGGGGGGGTCACAGAGAAACCCTTATAGTTCACAATTGGTCCCCCAGAAGGGGAGTCCAAGAGACCCTTGTAGTCCACAGTTGGCTCCTCTGGATTCCTGTACACTTCCACCCACTCCACCAATCCCTAAATTTATACAGATGGTGCAAAGTAATCATCATTGGTCTTTTCCAGCCTTAACAAGCATGGTTCCCCTATCTGTGACCTCATCTTGTGCACTTTCCTTGGGTGTTGGATCTGAACCAGCATCTTCTGTCTCGCCCATCAGGAATAATTTATCCATACATACTGACCCTCAAACTGACCTGCATGGTTTCTGCACCTCCATTAATGGCTAGACCGTCCAGGTTTTCATCTCCAGTCAGAGACATCCTCATACCTACTCAGGATTTTATGTGAAAGGTGTACAATAGGAAATGGAAAAGATTCTCCCATTGGGCTGTCCAAAGACAACTAGATCCCTTTTCAGCACCCACTTTATTCAGGATTTTCTTGCTTCCATATTTAACAGTGGTGCTATCTCTAATTTTCATTTAGGACATAACCAGTACTCCACTCTTGGATTTAAATATGCTTCAAGCCCTAACTTTACCCACATTTGAACCAGCAGCCAAGGTGGACTTGAAATTATTGTCTTTGAAAACTTTTTCTGGTCGCAATCACTTTGGCCAGATGAGTATCGGAGCTCCAGCCCTCTCATGTAAGCCACCTTATCTAATTTTTCACAAGGACTGGGTGTTTCTCCGCAGTAATCCTCCCTTGTACTCAAGGTGGTTTCAAATACTGCAACAAATCACCTTCCTGTTTTCTTTCCAAATCTTTCCAGTGAAGGAAAGTACATGCTGCACCTTTTAGATGTGCAAAGGCAACTTCAGTTCTACATCAGTAGAACAAAAGGTTTCAAATCAGAGCAGCTGTTACCCGATTTCAAAGCCAGACTAGGTAAATCTGTTTCTAAGGTGACGTCAGCCAAGTGGCTCAGATTGCATTTTGTTTATAAGGAAAATGGATTGATACTTCCTAGATTTCCTAAGGCTCATTTCAGCAGATCTGTGGCCACATCCTGTGGCTTGTGGTCTAGAGCTTCTGTTGACATTTGCAGAGATGCCACTTCGTCAGACTCTCATACTTTCATTGTTCAATTCAAACTGGATATCTTATCTATGAATATAGCAGTATTTCACTCTGCTGTACTCAGGAATATTCTTCCTTCATTACCACCTGGGGTTTTCTGTAGCTGGGGACTCATGCCTTATCAGTTGAGTAATGGGCAAAAAAGTCACGTCTGGTATGTACTCACTGTAACTAACTTCTTTTTTGTCTTTCAACCTCCCACATCCCTATCCCCCTTCCTACTTCAAACATTAACTAGCAAGTTTCCTAGCTCAGCCTAAGGAGTATTTTTTTGCCTGACTCTTGATCTGTAGCTCTTTCCACCTTTGCTTCCTACTTTTATGTAGTTTTTCATTGGGCTGTTTTTACCATTTTCTGTATTTCCACCTGATGGCTGTTTCACATACGGTGACGCACTCCTATCTGAAGTAATTCTGCTTAGAAAAGAGGATTATGGGTAAGGGGTGGAGCTTAAGCTATAGATCCAGGTCTTTAGAAGTGGCAGAAGTCTGATACCTTTTGGTTGAGGAAGGATGAATACAGGTAACATATGCATAGCTATGGTGAGTACATAACTTCCTTCGTGTTATCTGAATTTTGTTATGGAGCAGCTAACTTTACTTCCATTTTGCACCTTAAGCTGCATCTTCCCTAAAATTCTTCAAATGTCAGATAGCTTTACTTATTGCTGTGATCTCCATAAGAGTACAAGTTACAAGTTTGTCCAGACTCTCTCTGACATAGGGTGACTCTTGGGCATAAATGATGGATTCATTCCAAGGTGATATTGGAGTTAACTCATCTGTTCACCTTTGTCATTCCCCATGTTAAAAACAGAGGAGATAGAATGCTGTAATCTCTACATGTCCACAGATATTTCCGTTATTACTTTGGACAGGAGAATATTTCAGACTGATGGAACACCTCTGAAGGTAAGAAAGGACAACCAGTTTCCAAACAATATTGAGGTGGTTGCCCCAGGTTTTTCAGTGGATGTTCTCCCTACAGAACCCCCCCCCCAAATAAAAAGTTGGAGCAGTGTCTACTTTAAACTGTGGGTACTGCTTGGGCTTTATGAAAAGGGGTGGATTTTACATGCACCTACCTACCTGGTACTTATTGCATACTTTCACTAAATGCAACAAGATTGATTCCTTTTCCTGAGCCAAAACAGGAGTTTGCTAGATCTGTTATCTGGAGTGTTCTGGACTCTCTCGTCTTGTATCTTTCACCCTGTGTCCAAGCTGCTGTAATTTCCCATATAGCTTAATGGTTCTGCAATAATGCTTCATTGATGAAATACATTTGTAAGCAGAATTGTAACAGTAGGCATTCAAATTATATCACTGTTGCAGTTCTAAATGCCCTACTTCCAGCCCCCATTTTCATTTTTCTTTATGTATTTTTTAACACACTCATCTGGGGTGAAATTCCTTTCATTCCTTTTTCTGCAGGATATAGGATTAGAAGTTGGACTTCTCCTGTTATATCCTCCCATACTTGGAGGCAAAAAAAGCTACGAGTTTTGGCAGCTGTAGTTCTGTAGTTCCTTTTTATAGTAGCAGAATTTATACAATACCAAATCCTAATGTAGTCATACCTATCAACATATAATGATCCTGTTTTTATACGATCACTCATTACTGCACCCCTCAGCCAAATCAAGTAAATATAAAAATCTTCACATACTCATCTTTATCAGTTGAATGCATGGTTGGATAAAACTTGCTTGTCACCTGCCATCTTTATACTAACGTGTGCAATTTTATACATTGTAAAGTAATGCTGAATGTTCTTTAGATATGGGATTTTTTTGGAATGCTGTGCATATGGTATAATGAACATAATGGTGATTAATTTCCAAGTGCATAGGTCAGTGTTGTGTTGTATATATTTGTTAGCCCATGCTAATCCGTTGTGAAAAGTATGTCATGTAGTGCTTATTTGGGCTGCTGCTGAAAAGGGGCTTTGCCCAGACTAGTTTTCAAGATAATCAGTTGGTAATAAATGCCAGATTCAGCAAAAGAAAGGTACTGACTTCCAGTACATGGAGATACAAACCCTCAGCTATACCACCAGTCTTAGAAGCTCTTGAATATCTTTGTCAGCTTTCACTCCAGAATCTCAACTCCCCCAGCACCTTCGAAGTTAAAGTATGAAAAACCCACAGTTTTCTGTATTAAAAACCCTTCATCTGATCCTGCTATTTCTTTGCTGTCCATATCTGAACTGGTACATTCACCAGTGCAGTCCCTATTGACCAGAATTGCAGGGCCGTAGATAGGTATGGTAATTGAACACATCAGGCACCCTGTCCTTTAGGTCCAGCAACTATCAGTGCCATACAATTAGTTACTGGACTGCCATTTTGGATAACCTTGGTAGTCATTTCTGATGTACTGGCCTCAGACTCTTCCTTGCAAAATTTGATCTGTTCTGCCATTCTCATTTGCGGGGTATGATGTATCGAGTACTTGCCTCTGGTGTATTTTTTTAGATGTACTAAACTGAGAATTACCTCTGTCCCACATGATGTGAAAGCCAAGCTACTGGCACTACTAGAAAAAAGAGAACCTATTTGGCAGTTCCTCCGTAGAGATTTTCAAGAAGTTAGAGGAAAATAGTAAGATTGTGCAAGTGGTTAAATGGTTTTCTTTTCCTCCTATTCCTAGGTTTAGAGAAGTTATCCCACCAAATCTGGACCATTTTTTAATAAGCTCCAAAAGGCTTCTGAGCAAAAGGTACAGTGTTTCTTAAAATCAAATGGGAGGACAAATCAAAATCTGACTTTAAAGGATCCTTTTTCGATAGACTACCTTCAGTCCACCCTACTCCCCTCCACCTTGGCTGTCCAAAATTGCAAGGAAGTTTTCCCTTACCTTTGGGAAGTCCAAATCCTCAAACTCCTGGGTTTTGGATAGAACAGAACTTACGCAAGCTTCAGTGGGACTCTCACCATTCCTTAAGGGATCCTTTAGGTCCCCATCAGGTCAACATGTCATCATGCCAATCATTTCAGATCTGTTTCTTCAAGGAATTGTAGAACCTGTTCTACCCAAACTTATAATACAGGGAAAGGATTCTACTCCAAACTTTTCCCAGCTCCAAGGAGAGAGGAGACCGGTCTTGAATCTGTCCAAATTAAGCTCCTTCGTAATAGTTCAAAGTTTGTTTTTAATCCTACAAAATATCCCCCCCCCCCCCCCCAAGCATTTTAAGATACTTGGGATCCAAATGATACTTATTCGCACATCGCTGGCAACACAAAATGCAGACAGTTTTTTTTTGAGTATATGCACTGGAGTTGGGATTTGGCTTATCCATGTCCCCAAAGGGTTTCACAAAATGTTTTGGAACCTGTCTTAGTGTTTTATAGGCTTCTAGGTGTCTGCATCTCTCCTTTCTTGGACTGACTGCTTGATTTAGGCTCTTTGCAAGTAAACGTTGAAGGCCCTACACTTTACAGCCAACTTAGTTTTCGTCTTAGGCTCTTCTCTGAAGTTAGTCAACCCTGGATCCAGCCCGTTCTTCAAAGTTCCTTGTATGTCTTTTGGATCTCTTATGAAGGTGTTTCTTCCTCTAGAGAAGACTCAGTTTTTGAGAATTTCCATTCTTTGAGAAACTTTTAAATTGTCAGCAAAAGAAATCTTGTGAGCCTAAAGTTTCATGGCCTCTACAGTTCTGATTCCACAATGCCAGACTTCATATGGAGGGGGGAGACAGTAGTACCCTAAATGGATTTTGTCAGCACTGTCATCCACTGTCCTTTTACAACTCCTGTTTTGTATTTTGTAAAGAAAGATCATTTGATGGGTTCATGACTAAGGAAACCGCTCTGTTCTTTTTCTCCCAGTCCTCCAGTCAGATGGTTGCAGCAGATGCTTCAAGATTCTTCACGGAGAGCCTATTCCAAAAGTATCAAAAGCCCAGTGAGTTTTTAGTCTAGACATGCCAAAAAGCACATTAACATCCAAGTTGATGGCCCTGATTTATACCCTTCAAGCTTTGCATCTCCGTAATCCAGGGCAGCTTCAAGTAGTGATGGACAGTACTACTGTCTTGATACATCAACAAATGGGGTGAGCAGAGTACTGCTCTCTCTGCATACTTGCTGTGATAAACTGGGAATGGCAATGCAACACACCCCTTTCTTTCAGGCTGTTTACATTCTCAGAGCAAAACAATTTCAGACTCTTTGAGCAGATCCAAGGTAGACCATTGTGAATGGATACTGAACTTAAAAGGCTTTCCTTCAGATTGTCAACTAGTGGGGAACGTCTCAAACCTATTTTCCTCCACTCTAACCTCAAACTTTTGTGCATAGAGTCCCTTGTAAAGAAAGCTGGAGAATATAAACTGTGCTTTCTCTCCCTTCTCATTCCAAAGCTCGTTCTGAAGATTTTGAAACACATACCAAAAATGTTGGTGCGACTCCCTTTTGACTTTGGCAGTATTGGTTCTGCTTTCTTCTAGTCAGTGTCTGTTACCATAGATTACCCTGCAAGGTGGACTTGCCCACCTGGTAGAAATGGCTCTGTTATTCATCTAGACCTAAAGACCTTGAATTTTGCCGTCTGGATGCCAAGATTTTGATTCTCTACTGATAGTTTTACTTTGAGGGTGTGTTCCAGGTACTAAAGGAAGCAAGGAGTGCTGCCAGAAAATCTTGGTTCCAAAATGGAAGCACTTTTCTATGATGCCACATCAGAGGTCAGGACCCTTTTCATGTTGGGATGCATATGATACTGTAATATTTGTGAGTTGCTCCACTTACGCTTGGTATTCACTTCCATTGAAGTATGTTGGTTAACTGTTTTCACCTAGTCTGCCATTAAGCTCCCTCTTCATGCATTGAGGTCAGTTTTGCATCCTCCACTTCAGGCCCATCAGGAAACTGTGGAAAAGCTAACCCCCATCTCCTTTTGAACCTGACTTTTCTGTCTTCTTGAAATTAACTAAGGAAACTGTTAGTTGCCTTAACCTCAGGCAAAAGTTTCTGAATTGAAGTATCTTTATGTGCTGCTCCTTTTTAGGCTTCACCAAGGACTGGGTACCCTCAAAACTAACCCTTTATGACAGAAGTTGTTAGAATTCTGTAATTCAAGCCATCCAGCTTCCTGCCTGCTTTTGAGAGTCAAAATAAGAGAATTCTTCTCTTCCTCTATCTCCACAGACAGCTGAGGTTCTTTATAAATAAGACAAAAGTCTGACCAACTTTATCCCTGTAAAGGGAAAAAAAATATTTAATAGTCTTTAAACAGACCATCACCAGATGGCTTTCCCTTTGCAGCACATATTCTGCCATTTCCATGGCAAATCCTTTTGTGGCTAAGTAAAGGCCAATTCTCCAAGGGCTTGGATTCCGAGTCTGTCCTAGAGGCAGTTATCTTTGTACACACTGTTTGCATATGTTATCTGGGTTGGTCAGGCCAGGCCAACAAAGGCCCCCTTTCAACAGAGACTTGAGGGGGGGGGAGCTTCACTTTCGTACAGATACAAGTATAGAAACATTTCAAGACCTCACACAACATGTTAGAAATGCACCATGGTTAAACTATTTGAAATGTATACATAACCATTTACAAAACATTAACATTATACAAAGCAGGTTCTTTAAGGAATATTATAATGCTAACTGGGGAAAGAGGTGGATGTGGGAGGGTAGGAAGTATAGTGAATTTTTACAGTCAGAATTTTCTCTTTACAAGCAGCATTAATAAATGGCTGAGGGTGTTAACCAGCAGAAATGGAAATGTAGTTTACACAAGATCAACAAGATGCAGTAGAGTGGTATGATGGTATTAGAAGACATACAAGGCTATTGAGAAAGGGGGGATTTTGAAGATTAAGGAAGTAGAGGAATAGGTACACTGGCGCAGATAACTTTTCCTAAGTGTTAAAGAATATAGCAATAACCCACGCCTGTGTGTGGGTAATGCTGGATTTACCCACGGTTGGTGTGGTTTGGTCACGAGGGTGAAGCAGAGAATCTCCGTTGCTTTTTTTAAAGCTGTCTCGCTGTGTTAAATGGGTTTAACATAGCGAGACTGCTTTAAAAATAAGCGACAGATTCTCTGCTGCTTTTTTTTTAAAGCTGTCTCGCTATGTTAAACTCCTTTAACATAGCGAAACAGTGTGTAAAAAAAACTTATACTAATGGAAAAAGTCTGGGCGACCGGACTTTTTTCCGTTAGTACAAGTCTGATTTACAACATGCACGCTGACCAATCAGCGTGCACGTTTTGAAATATCAATGGGGGGTTGTATAATAAGATTGCGAGAAGGAAAAAAGAAGAAAAAAGTGTATAATGAAAGGAAGGCTAGATTAGATAGGGTATGTCATTTGAGGGTGAGGTGTAGGACAGAGGAGAATGCATTTAAGGAGAAAAATGGAAGTGGCTAGAATGGGGAATATAAAGGAAATTCAAATTAGTAGACATTCAGAAGTGTAGCTAACTTTTTGCTGTTGCTATCCTGTGATTCTGCACCTCTCCTCTCCAAAACTTTGAGCAAAATATAAGCAACTGCTAGGGTTGCTGCCACACACAGCTCTACGGTGCTCCAGTTCCGACCGCAGATGTATTTCTGAATGGCACTATGTACTGAAGACTGACTGGGTTCTGCCTGGCTATGACTAGTCATTTCTTAGAGAAAATGTACTATGGAAGAGTAGAAGGGTCATTTATAGTTGGTAGGAGAGATGTTCATGTGGACAACTTGTAAAGATGCTACTGTCAAGGAAAAGCTATTCAAGTGGGAGGGAGTCTGTGTAAGAGGGTTGTTTAACCTGGATATGAGAATGAGCAAAAACAAGATTCCATAAAATGTTGCCTGCTAAAGAGTTTGATACTTAGGGTATGAGGCATGCAGCTCACCTTGTGGAGTAGAATGTGGTGTGCTAGAACAGTTGTAGGATGTTGCTCAGAATAGGTTTATTGAGAAGGTGGTGACTAAATTGTGAGAGGTGAAGTGGAATAATTCTGTCCAGTTAAGTTGCTAAAGAGCCAGACAGTGATGGGTTTTGTAGTGTATAGTAGCGAAAATGTGCTATTTTCTTATAGCACTAATCAAGAAAATTAGATTGGGAGGCCTGTAATTTGAGTAATATGGGGCAACATTGAAAAGAGCTGGCAGGGTTGGAAGGTTGAGGCAATTTTGTTTATGTGAATTGGTAAAGTATGGCTTAATCCTATAAAGAACACATTGTTTTGATTTTTTTTTTTTTTAACTGCTGCTTTGAAATGGTAGTCTTACTCGAGATGTTCATCATTGGTGACTCCCAGAAGATTGGTATGTGTTGAATTCAATTTTTGTGATACTTCAGGAGGTTGTTGATGTATTTTCTGTTTGTGAATGAGTAGAAATGGTTTAGATTTTTGGAAGTTTAGTAAGAGTCGCTGTCTGAGTCAGGCATCAGTTGATGCAAGGGAATCCTGTGTGAGCTGCTGTGTCCGGGTTTCAGATGGATCAAATGAGCATTGAATCATAAGAGTACTGTATAGTGGTGGAATATTTGAATAGAAGGGAACCAAGAATGGAACCCTGAAGTACATCTACAGTTACTTGGAGAAAGGAGGAGGTGTCGTTTTGCCGTTTAATTGCTTGGCATCTACCAGAGAGGTAACTTTCAGCCATGATAGGGCTGGACAACTGTTTTATGTTTCCCAAGATCTTACCATAATGTTTGAATAGGTCACTGTTGCAGTGTAGATGCTGTCCATCCATTCCTCATATTTCTTGGTTGAGGTGGATTAATTTTTCTCCTTTGTCTTGACTGTTCGGTCTCATTCCCTTCCTCTGGACCAAGAAAACTCTAAGAAGTTTTACACTTGCATCACTTAAGTACGAATGCGTAGTCATATTTAGGTCACAGGTTGGGTGCATGTGTGTTAGGAAGGTACCGAACCTTTTGCAGACTGATCACATGTGCAATATCCTTGACAGGGTACATTCTATAAGCGAGGAGCAGTGCAACAGTGATCTGTTGAAACATCTGCTGGCATGGTAAGATACTGCATAACTATACTTTTTTGGTTTGTTCTTCCACTGCTGTTAGTCACTGTTCTCGTAAGCAGTTTCTGTTTATAAAGGGTATTTTGTCACTGGTTAATGATGGTCTCATTTGAGAACATGAGCTGTCTTGTTTAGCTCCCTTGTGTTAGTCTGTTTGCAGGAAGTGTTTGTAATCTGCTAATAACTTTTCTGTGTCTGGTGAAAGTGGAATGGAGAGAGTTTAACAGCAGCGACTACCATTGTGTAATGTAAATGACCAAAAAGCATCAGAAACAGCAAATGAGGACTAAATCAGGTGTTTTATTTACTTTTTACACAGTGCATGTTATAATTGCTACACCTGGGCGGATTCTGGATCTCATTAAGAAGGGAGTGGCGAAAGTAGACCATGTGCAGATGATTGTGCTGGATGAGGTAACTGTTTAAATTAAATTTGACACTTAACTCAGTGGCCTAGCATGGAACACATGCCTTGTATTTTTAAATGTTGTAGTCAACAGAATTGGTGTTGTATCATAAGGGTATTTTTGGTAGGAAATGCATCCCATTGTGTCCAGACTTAACACTTCAAGAAGGTAGGACTGGTTGCAGCAGGTGATGCTAATTTACCTCCACAGTTTGCCCCATCCCTGACTTTGTAGTGCTCCTTATTCCTCATTTATATTTCCTGAATTTTTTCTTTAGATGGAGATTCCTTGCTTGAGCCTCACCACTCTGATTTTCAATTATTTTTCTTAAGTATTTTTTCCTTTGATTTAATTTAAACTAGCTTGCCCCCAATGATCTAGTTATGTAGCTACAATTACTCTAGTTTTGTCATCTTTCTCCCCTATAGACCATTAGTATGCTTCTAAGATGCCCTGACTGAGGTCACTGTTGCAGTATTCCTGACATATTGGTTGTCATTGGCGTCTAGCTGGGGTACTAAAGCTTTACCTTCCCGAGGTCGTACATCCAACACATGACCTCATCTCGTAAGTGTAGGGGTATGTAGACGGACATAAGTGTGGATCCCTAGACACTCACCACCAGCAAAAACACAGCTTTTGTGTCTGTTGGACTGATCGCCATTTTAGCTGTTGGTACCTTTGCTTTGCTCCTTTTCTTATTCAGGTAAGTGGCCCATTGGGAACCTTTCTTTTTGCTTGCACTAAATTTGTTGAAAGTTGTGAAATGTTAGCTGGGAAGGTAAGTGTAGTAGGCAGATTCTGTACAGGGAATGGTTTTACTAGTTTATAAGCAGTGTTGCCTAGTTGTATTTTATTGTGATGTTCTACATGTTAATAGAACAAAAGCGCTTAAAAGTAACTTTTGTAGTGCTGTGTGATTCTTTTGGGCTTCGGATACTTTAGTTTTGATTTTTTTCTTAAGATTATTTACAGGGGTTTGCATACCAAGTGTGTGTTCTGCCTAGGTCCGGAACTCGCTCCCAAATTTTGCTCCATCTGTTCGTAATTTGTTCCCAAAACCTTTAGGTCAAGGCTTTCCTCGCAACACCTTTCTGGAGACTCTGTGTCTTCAACACTTGGTTCAGTCCATGATGGTAGAGTCCACATTTCTCTTCCTGCTAAGAAGCTAAAGAGGCACAGAAACTGATCCACAGTCTGTTTCAGACTCCTGACATACCTGCTGAGGTTGCAGAACCTGTGGTACTCCAGGTTACCTGGCATGTTTCCCTGCTGCCAAGACAGAGACCAGTATGGCTCTTGAGGCCTTGCCAACAAGTCTAATGGACCATAACCCATTTTTGAGGGGCCTTGCAGCAATCCCTCAAATTTTGAGATTCCTAACTCTCAATACAGGTTACACTGATCTCAACCTCCATGTCTCATCTAGGCAGATGTTGCACCCAAGGAAGAAGAGACAACTAGGCATGTGGCCTCTCGGCAGCTAGAGAAAAAGGGAGTGGATAGATTTCTCACAGGAGTTGTTCAAAGCTATTATTTCTTTGAAAACTCCCTCTATTTAGGTCTCCACAAGCTACTCCCCAAAAACCTACTTTGATGTCCTGCTCTGAAGAAAGATGAATTCTGACCAGTGTTGTCCTATTCATATAATGCAGTATTCATGACATCAGGGAGTCTGCCTCTGGTAAACTCTTGCACATCCAGCTGTTCTACCAAAGTTAAATGCTACTGCTAAGATAAGTGTGATGTCCTGCTCCTCTCTGACGTCTGTCGTAAACTGATGTCTGATATAAAGCAGACATCAGCACTCACCTCTCCAGAATTTTACTGCCACCTGTGTGACTGCCAGCTTTGCCAGTAGAAGCGTTTCTTCATCCGACTTCAGATGAGTACCCCTTAGGGGTTTTCTGTCTGTTAGCTGCTACTGTTTTGGGTTACATGTCTGGTAGGAAGGGAAAGTATGTGTGGAAGGTAAATTCCACAAGGATTCTCATGAGCTCTCTGTTCTGCCTAGGCTGTGAACATGACCATACCACCTGTAGTTTTTGTCAGGCCTTTGTCCCTAAGACCCCTCAGAAGCCGTCTCGCAGCCCTAAAACTATATACCTTGAAAATCAGAGACTCAAACATCTAGCTTCCAGGATGGACCCAACATCTGAATCCTCGGATGAGCCCACAGTCAAGAAGGCCAAAAAAAGTAGGCCCGGACAGACCGCTGCACCCTCCACTCCAGCTGTTGCTCTTGAGGCCAGTGAAGGCCTGGTGAGCTTCCCTTGGTGGAAGGCCCGGAGGAAATCTCTCCTTTGCCAGAGGTCACGGCCCAGAGGGAATTTCAGGTGTCCCGATTCGGTTGCTGAGGGGGAACCAAGGCTCATATCAGAGGGTCTGTGTGGCATCTTCCAAATCGTAGTACGTGAGGACATAGTCTCTGTAGTGGTGTCTCAGCCGGCCATCCAGCACTCCACCGCATTTCTGAATCCTCTCCCCCAGACACCCATAAGAACAGGAAACAGAAAACTAAACTTATTTCTCAGCCTCTGCCTGCTTCACTTGTCGTAACAGCCTCCAGATTGGCAGGCCTTCAACCAAGGCCTGCTCAGATGCCTTTCTAGCCTTGTGTCAGGGCCCAACGCCTGCACAGACCCCCATACCCTCTACCCCTAAAGGGCCTGCTCTGGACATCTCTTCAGAAGATTCATGGGACGATGAATCCTTAACCTATACTTATCAGATTTTCTTCTCTGGGATATGTTTTACTAGAGGAGTCCAATGGCACTGACTCCCATGGTGAAGACCTCACCTTTGGTGAGACTATCACCGAAATGCAAATTTTTTTCAAATGGGACAACAGTCAGGTCACTGAGTCCAAAGCGATACTATGAACTCCTACAACTGGAGTCTTCCAGCCCTTCTGCTGTACCCAAAGTACACCCTGTTTTTCTGGATTCCAGAGACTTAAAAAAAAAAAAGTTGTGCTTAGGATTGATCCAGAGTTTGCCACCCAGGTGGAACCACCTCAGAAAAAGGCCAAGGTTTCATGGATTGCTTCCTCTGCCTCTGTCATCGGATGCCCTACCAGCCACTGATATAGGGGTTGAGGGGCATTTGTTAGAGCACTCTACTTCGTCGGCTCCCCTTGAAGTAGCCATTAAGTACTGTCTGGCATGCCCACAGAGGTGACTCTGACGTCAGTTTCCACCAAAGTTGAGGGGGAGCTAGGATCCACAGGATGCCCGTCTTGGACATCGGAATCTGAAGCCGCTGCACTTGCTCAGACCCCTGAACCTAGGCTTTCTCCCAAAGACGTCATTAAAGTAAACATTTATCGCCCTCTCCAGAGGGACTTCCTGACTAGCAATCTTTTTCTCTGTCCCTAATGCAGGCCTTCATGGCTCTTAGGCCCTCTGCCTCCTCTCCTTCCACTATACCAGTGCTAAGCCCAAGGCCTGCCTCAGTCAGCCACTTCTATACTGCCTCCCACTTCCCATGAAGAAAGGAAGAAATTCTCTTAACTGATGAGTCTGTTACCTATTCAGCACAGATGGCCTCTCCTCTAAAATACTATTCCCCTAATGAGGACTCCAGAGAAGGAGACGCTCTTCCTGAGGACATCACTTTTGGGAGACCATAAACTAAAAATGAAAGAATATTTCAAGTGGGATACTTCCCAAATGACAAACTCATATTTTGACCTACTGCAAATTGAATCTCCTTCACCTTCTGCCATTCCCCCAGTTATACCTGTATACCTGGATGCATTTGCTTCAGCATCAAAAAATCCTGATTCTCAGCCACTTGCTCCTAAGAGACCTGATTTTTACTACAAGGTGCCTGATGACCAAAAATTTCTTGTGAATCCCCCCGTAGCAGACTCTGCAGTGATTGCTGTAGCCCCAGACAAGCAGTCAAGACTGATCCCATCCTCATCCCTTCTGCCCACTGACAAAGACAACCAAAACATGGACAGGCTAGAGAAGAAAGTTTACACGTTCACCTTGGCCTTCAGAGCTAATAATTACCAAACCCATATGATTAAGTATGCCTCGGGCTTTGTTTTCCAAGCATCTACGGTCTTATCCTCAATGCCTGACTCTCCTATCAAAACTGAGGTAGCTTCAGAACTGTCCCTGGCATCCCAGGTGGCCAGACACAATCAGATGCAGTTATGATGCAGCAGGGGCTTCTGCAAGATCATCTGCATCTCCCTCTGTCCCTCTGCAGATATTCATGGCTTCAACTTCAACCCCTGCCTGAGGATTTCAAATCCAAAATCCTTGATGCTCCACTAGACCACAGCCTCCTGTTTGGGAAGCAGTCTGCTTGAACTGTTTAAGAATCTTCATAAGAAAAGCAAGGAGCTGTAGGACATTAAGCACCTTCTGGTATCCCCTATACCAAATTACTACAGAAACTATCATCTCTGACCACATATGTCAGAAGACCCCCTCCACTGCCACCCCTTCTTCCAGGCATAGCAGAGGAACCAGGAGGCAGACCTCTACCAGGCCACCCTTTTCTCAACCTACCCCCCGACAGCACTTTCATGACAGAAATGGCACCAACAATGCGTGGCTGCCTTGCCAATCTCCCCCTATCAGCCCATCTCTCCCACTGGTTGCCCTCTGCAGAACAATTAATTCAGATCGCTGGGGCTGGCAGTAGAAGAGGGATACTTCCTTTCTTTGAAAGAAAAGCCCCCCCCCCCTCTTGGGGGATCCCATTCCCACCCAGAAATCAGCTACACCTTATTCCAGACATTATGCAAGATCTACTGACCTATGGCACCATAAAACCTGTCCCCCCAGGACAAGGAAAAGGTTTTTACTTAAGGCTGTTTCTAGTACCTAAAAAGGATGGCCCATGGAGGCCCATCCTGGTTTTGTCCTTTCTAAATCTCTTCTTAAAAGTCCCATCCTTCAGAAAGTTATCCCCTCCAAACCCGACCTCCACTACTGTCAGCACGAGCGCTCATGGTTACTCTGCACTGGAAGGAGGCCTACATCCACATCCCTTTAAAACTCACAGAACGTACTTTCATTTCACTGGGCCCTGTTCTCATTCAATTTTACTGCCTTGTCCTTTGGCTTATGACTGCACCCAGGGTCTTCACAAGATGTCTTGCTCCAGCCATAGCCTACTGCAGAACCAGGGGCATTCAGATCTACCCTTACCTGGGCAATATACTTTTTCTTGCAGAAAATCACCCTAAAGAAACATCTACAGTTTACCATGTCTCTGCTGCAGGGTCTGGGCTTCACCCTCAGTCTCTCCAAATCATCCCTAGCACCACAGCAGGGCCTCTAAGGACACACTGCACTAGGGCGAGAGCATGTCTGTGAAGGCTATTCCGGCACTGGTTTCTGATGCCAGGGGAAACCTGTGTTTTCTGAGGAACCTTCTGAACCCTCCGAACCCCTGCAATCTACAGTTTCTAGGCAGACGTCCTCCAAACCACTTAAGAGATTGGAGAAGAGAAAGCATTTCTCCCACAACAGAAAAAATGCCCAATTGGCAGGCTTTCAATCAGTTTTTACAGTGCCTTTATGGCATTGAGGTTTACCACTACTGTTACTGATCCCACTTCTCTCCTACTGAGCCGTACGCCTCAGCCTACTGTGAGACAGCTACTAGAAAAGAGGAAGCTCTTTCAGATTCATCAGAGGAGTCAGTTTTACAATTCTCAGCTATCTCCACCTTGGGATACGGATCCCCAGAGGAAGACTGCCCAGTTGAAGACTTGACGTTTGGTGAAACTATTAGCAGGATGAAGGAACACTTTAAATGGGAATCCTCAGAAATGACTGAGGTACAAAAGAGGTATTACAACCTCATTCAGATGCAAACCCCCAGCCCATCTGCTGTTCCTCCTGTCCTGCCTGTCTTTAGATGCCTCCAATTCAGCATCTCTGACCCCAGACTCCGAACCGCCTGCCCCACGCAGACCAGACAGGCTTTACAAAGGTGCCTGACACTGCCAAGCATCTGATTAAGTGCCCACCTGCTGATCCTGCCACTATCACTCTCTCTGGACAAAGCCTCCAAACTCCTACCACTATTCTCCCTGCTGACAGACAGCAAGACCATGGAAAGGTTGGGCACAAAGATGTATATTTTTGGCTACCCTGGCCTTCAGAGCCACAAATTACCAGACTCACATGGCTAAGTATACCTTGTCCATCTTAGAATCTGCCACCAAACACCTGGCAGATATTCCAGACTCCCCTGCCAAAGCATCACTGTCCTCTCTCCTGGCTCTTTCTTCCCATGTCACCAGACACTGTCAAGTGTAGCTACAATGCTGCTGAATCCTCAGCTAGGTCAGCAGCATCAGCATCTGCCCTATGCCGATACTCTTGGCTTTGTCTACAACCCCTGCCATATGATTTTTAGGGCAAAGCTCATTGATGCTCCTTTGAACAATGCTGCACACTTTGACTATGTAATAGCAGACCTGTTCAAATCTGTGCAGCAAAAAGGCAAAAAAATGCAGGATCTTAAACATTTACTGGTTTCACCAATCTAAGTTTCACATAAACTATCCAGCAAAAACTCAGTTTGTTAAGAAGCACTCCCATCCTGCTTCTCCTCTAAGGCCTCGTAAGCCCACAAGGAAACACCCTCCAGCTAGAGCATCACCTCCCTCCAGCCAGAGAACTCCCTTTCAGGACAGGGCAGGTAACATCTGACTACCTGCCACCCTTGCCTCCCCCCTCCTTCCGTGCCACGGTCTTGCTCGCCTCTCTCACACACTTGGACCCGTCTCATTTCAGGCAAGTGGGTCCTGTTCATTCTTCACAATTGTTATTTTATGTCCTGGATCTTCCCACCCATAGGAGGAGGCATACCACGGCCACCTACTCAGCAATTGCACCTCTTGCAACTGGTAGTGCAGACCTGGTTAAGGTCAGGGTACCAGCGACAGTCCCCTCAACTACAAAAGGAAGAGGATTCTACTCAGGGCTCTTCCTGGTCCCCCAGGAAGGATAGACCTTGGAGACTTATTCTAGACCTCTCTTACCACAACCTTTTTCTAAAGGTGCCTACCTTCAAAATGCTGAACCTGCCAGCCCTTTTCCCCCCTCATAATTCCAAAGGAATTCCTGGCTACATTAGATATAAAAATGCTTATCTCCACATCCTGCTCAAACCCACCCACAGGAAATACTTGAGATTATTTTTGGGTTCCTCTTACTTGCAGTTCTCTGCCTTGCCCTTTGGACTCCCCACCGCACCCAGAGTCTTCACCAAATGCTTGGCAACAGTGGTGGCTTACTGCAGGACAAAGGGAATACAGATATTCCCTTGCCTGGATGACATGCTGATCCAGGCTGCCAGCCAAGAAACCCTCCAGGGGCACATCCACTTTGTGGTGACCCTCCTTCAGTTACTAGAATTTCAGATAAACCTTCCAAGATCTCATCTTCAACCAACCCAAGACATTGTAATCCTCGAGTGCAGTATCTGCTCAGATCTCATGGAGGCATTCCTACCCCCACAAAAAGTGAGCTGATTGACAGAACATCTTCTCCTGGTCCTTCACTCTATAGAGCTGACTGCTAGGCAGCATCTCAAACTTTTGGGCTACGTGTCAGCTACCATACCCATGCTTCCTTTAGCAAGATTGCACATGAGAAAGCTACAATGGTACCTTTGGTCAGTATGGAAGCAACACAGCCATCCTCTGGAGCACACTGTGCCTCCTACTACCTGGTCTAAAAAAGGAAATAGTGTGGTGTTTGGATCCAGGTATATCACAACACAGGTCTATCTCTTCAACCACCTCAACCCACTCAGGTCATGCATACAGACGCCTCAGACCTGGGGTGGGGAGCTACCCTCAGCCACCGAAAGGTGCAGGGCCTGTGGCCAAATCACCAGAAATCCGAACACATCAATGCCAAAGAGATGAGTGCAATTTTTCTAGCCCTCCAGGCATTTTCCCTTTCCTACAACAGGGACCACTTCTGATCTACACAGACAACACCGTTGTGCTATAGTATATCAACAAACAGGGACTGACCAAGTCCTACCTGCTCTGCAGACTAACCCTTCTGGTTTGGGAATTGGCAACCTCACAGGGAACAACCCTGTAGGCGACCTACATTCCCTCTCTCCACAACTCGCAGGCAGAGTATTTGAGCAGAACCAGCACAAACAGCCACGAATGGATGCTTCACAGAGATGTCTTCCTGGACCCTGGCCCACAGGTGGGGTATACCTCAAACAGACCTGTTTGCCTGTACCAACAGGCAACTTCCTGGCTTCTGCACCAGGACACCAGAACCACAAGCGCTGGCAACAGATGCCTTCTCAGTTCCCTGGAAGGGGAAATATCTATATGCATTCAGCTCCTTCCCACTCATTCAGCAGATCCTGCTGAAAATACAGCAGGACAACCCAAAAATCTTGTTGGTGACTCCCTACTGGCTGAGACAGCATTGGTTCCCCTTGCTCCTTTTGTCCAAGGGCAATCACCACAAGTTACCCCCCCAGAGTGGGCCTTCTCACACAGTACAAGGGATCGCCAATTCATCTCAAGTGACAGCTTCTACAGCTAACCCTGTGGCTGATACGTTTCTGATCCCCTTCAGACACCTTTACGATGAGGACGTTCTCAGTGTCCTGCAGGAGACCAGGAAACCATGTACAAGCAAGTCATATTTTTCAAAGTGGAAAAATTCACTATTTGGTATCATAAGATAGCTGGACCCACTTTTAGGCGAGCCACCTCTAGTGCTGTTCTGTCTGTGTGAGCTTTTACAGGCTGGGTTGGCTTATTCATCCATCAAAGCCCATCTGTCTGTTATTTCTGCCTGCCTCTGGATCCCCCATTAGCATCCAGACTGCTTTTCAAACTCTTTCTTAAAGGCATACTTCCTCAGACCCCCCAGGAAACCCTCTGCTCTGCCTTGGGACCTTAACTATGTGCTCAAAAAGCATACACTCCCGCCCTTTCAGCCAGTAGACAAAGCTTCCGTAAAGCATTGTAGTTGGAAAACTTATGTTTGTGGTCCTAACCTCAGCCAGAAGAGTGTCTGAACTCCAAGCCCTAATGGCTATCCCTCTCCTTTATTTTCCACAAGGACAGGGTTACCCTCAAGACAAACCTGTCCTTCATGCCCAAGGTAGGCAATGACCTGTCCTTCAATCAGGCCATACAATTACCTGTCTTTTTCCCAAACCCACAGGAGATGGTGAGTGTGTGCTGCATCCCCTGGATGTGCACAGACAAACAGATTTTACCTGCGCAACACCAAGTCAATCAGACTGACTGATCAACTTTTCATATCCTTCCACCCCAGAGCCCGGGGAAGGCAGTGTCCAAACAGACCATCTCTACTTGGATTGCCAAGGCCATCACCTTCTGCTGCCAATTCCATGGTAAGTCTCTGCAGAGTACAGTTAAAGCTTATTCTCCAAGAGCCATGACCTCTTCAGGTGCCTTCTTCAAGGGCCTGGATGCCTCTACTATCCTGGAGGCTGCTACTTGGTCTTCGGTCCACACATTCACCAAACACTATAAACTTGACCACATCTCTAGATCCGGGGCAGTATTCGCCAGGGCTATCCTTCATGGATTCCTGGAGTTTGCCTCTAGACCACCAACCCAATCTCAGTGAGCTTTGGTACTCACCCATATGCTGAATACTGCAACATGGGAATAAGACATAGAAAAGTTGTGAAAATCTTACCATAACCATAGATGTTCTCTTCCATGTTGCAATATTCCTTCCCACCCTCCTTCCCCTGCTGTTAGCTGTTGACGTCTCTATCTGGATGGCAATGGTATGGCATTGCCCTTACTAGGACTGGCTCCAACTGGGGCCTTCACTTCTGAAGGCTGGTGTGTGCCGCTGACACCTTTATGGCCCGCGTATTCTGGGCCATGTCAGATCCCTCACACATCTTGGAGGGACTTGACCGCTTTTGGATACTAGCCATACATACGCGAGACTAGAGGAGTAAACCCATATGCAGAATACTGTACTTGGAAGAGGATGTCTATGGTTATGGCAAGATTTTACACAACTTTTCTTTACCCCAAAAGGTGGACCTCCTCACAGCAGAAGGGAACAGTCATCCAGCCTCACCTGGCGATGCTATGTCCAACACTCTGGGTGATAAACTTTTAATACCCTTCAGATACAGCTACTCTGAGGATGTGCTTTTGTTTCTGAGGGGAGGCCAGGAAACCAAACACAAGGAGATCCTACATTTTAAAATGGGAAAGATTCTCCAAATGGTGTCTCCAAAGACAGGAATCCCTTTCTAGTGGATGTCCCTCTAGTCTTAGCTTATGTGTGAACTTGTCAGGGTATGCTTTTCATACTCGTCAGTGAAAGTCCACCTATCTGCAATCTTTGCCTGGAATACCCTTGGATGCTGTTCTACTTTCCAAGTTAGATGTTACATTTTTCCTGAAAGGGTTATTGCACATTAGGCCACCATAGAAACCCTTTTCCACCACTTTGGGAACTAAATTTTATCCTAGAAAAACTCTCACCTGCCCTATTTGAACCAGCCAGTTCTTCAACATTGCAAATGTGCACATGGAAAACAATCATGCTGATTGCTGGTAGCTCTCACTTTAGAAGGGTGTCAAGCGTTAGAGGCGCTCTTGGTTTGTCCCCCGCAGTTTCTTCCACAAAGACAGGGTGACCTTGCAGACTAACCCTTCTTTCATGCCCATAGTGGTCACCGAGCTGCCATTAAATCAGTCCATACACCTGCCCACCTTCTTTTCCTCCCTACCAATGACAGTGAAAGAATGCTCTATTCCCTGGATGTGTACAGGCAGCTAAGATTTTATTTAGACAAAACTAAGTCCATAAGGAAATCTAATCAACTCTTTGTATACTTTCATCCCAGGGCCCTGGACAAGGCAGTCTCCAAACAAATTATTTCCTGTTGTAACAGGAAACTGTCAAAACACAACGCCTCGCTTGTACAGCATGCTCGGCCAAAACTACCTGCTTCTGCTACTCCTACCACGGCAAGGACTTATTTCAGGGGGTAAGAGCACACTCCACTAGGGCCATAGCATTCCCCAAAGCCATCTTCAAAGGCCTGGACACAGCCTCCATTCCTGAGGCAGCCACCTGGTCCACTATACACATGTTTACCAAACACTATAAATTGGAAAATATCTCCAGAGCAGGTTTTGCTAGGGCAATCCTGCAGGGACGTATGGAATCCGCTACTTCTATCTCCACCCTTTCTTCTTCCTAAGCTGTGGTACTCTCCCACACCGAGTACTTGCTACATGGTAATAAAAGAACATAGAATAGTTGTATAAAATCTTACTGTAACCATAGATGTCTAGATGTCCTCTTCCATGTTGCAGTATTCTTTCCCTCCCACCTTCCCCATGCATTCCTTTCACCTCTCTGTGGGGTACCCTAGGCCACCTCCTAGACTAATGGTCTCACTGAGCAGTCTGTGGCATTTCTCCAGTCTGGAGGACATCATTTGGCTCTACCTAGTCCACTGTCCAACTGGGCAGTTCTGAGGTTTTTGCATGCAGAGGTCACATTTAAGGCTCCTCGTTTATGGCCCTGCATGTGACGTCCCATGCACCAACAGTCATCAGGCTTGAGCTTTTTTTATAGGAGCCAACATTTGTGTCGCCTGAGACGGTGAATCCCACACTAAGAATACTGCAGCATGGAAGAAAAGGACATCTATGGTTATGGTAAGATTTTACACAACTGTTCTTTTCTAGGATGTCTGATTCTGACAAGGGAAATGATGGCTTGTCTACCACCAGAAAAGATTGTGACCCTTGCATCTTTCTTCCAGGGAATCCTTCCCCTGAAAACCATATCACCCAAGGAATTCCTCAGAATCTTAGGATTCATGGCCTCCACTATCCCCATGGTCCCTGTAGCAAGGCTACGCATGAAGTTTCAGTGATATCTGAGAAATACATGGAAACAGCACCTACATCCTCTAGAGTTCACGTTCCCCATGCTTCCTTTCCTGTCCAAGGAACTGAAGTGGTGTATCTCCCAGATTCAGTCAGTTGTGGGCCTGTCCTCTACAGCCCACACCCCGAAACCCAAGACCTGTTCACAGATGCTTCAGTCACAGGCTGAGGGGCAACCCTAAGACATTGGAGAGTGAGGAATGCATGCACCCCCTCTTAACAAAAGGATCACATCAATATCAAGGAAATGAACAGCTCAAATGGTGTAGTGGTACATTGCTTTAGCTATGGTGTACAGGGCCCTGAGTTAGAGACCTGGCAGGGCTGGTAATCTTGTTTTCTTATGAACCTATACCACAATCAACATAACATGCTGGAGGGACAGGTTCATAACCCAGAGACTGCCCATGCTATGGAATAGACTTCCCATACTTGTCAAGCAGAGCACCTTACTGGCCCTCTTCAAGAGAAATCTTGAGTGGATGGGAAATAGAAAATTCACCCCAGGGATCTTTCCAGTAGCTTTACTCGACAGAGGCACTGGGAACTAAGTTTGGGTGGCACGATGCAGGGTAATCCTATGGGCTAGGCTTGTAAAGGCTCCAGGGTCATTAGCCTAGTACACATCTATGAGTCTGAGAGCCTTGATACTGGCTTTGGATATTTTTAAGGGTCAGCTTCTCCAAGGCACCCTGAGGTGGTACACAGACAACACCACTGTGCTGTGGTATGTGAACAACATGGGGGTTAAGGTCCTACTTCCTGTGCAGACAAGAACTGGAGAAAGAAATCCTTCTCCAAGCAGTATATATCCCCTCCACAGACAATGTGATGGCAGATTCCTTAAGCAGGTCCATGACCCTGTCTCACGAATGGGTGCTGAAGTGTTTGTGGACCAAGTCCATCGTTTGGGTATTCCGAATGTGGATCTCTCCTCCTCCCCCATGAGCAGACTGCTCCCGACCTTCTGTGCCAGGGTACCTCACCCAAAGGCTTGGAAGGTGGATGCTCTGTCAATCTCTTGGAAGGGGATGTACGCATATGCATTCCCCTCTTCCCTCTCATTTGAAGAGTCGTCCTGAAAATTCAGAAGGAAAAGGCTCAAGTCTGGCTAGTGACTCCCTGCTGGCCAAGGCAGCATTGGTTCCACCTACTATTTCACCTAGCCAAGGGCAGTCACCGCAAGTTAAGCATTGGTTCCACCTACTATTTCACCTAGCCAAGGGGCAGTCACCGCAAGTTATTCCAGAGAACTGGACCTGCTCACACAGGACAAGGGAACACTTACACTGTCAGTTGCCAGCACTGAACCTCGCATTGTGGGTGATAGGGTATTAATTCCCTTCAGACACATATATACAGAGGATATGATCCAAGTTCTGCAGGAGGCCAGAAAACCAACTACTAGAAAATCTTCTCTCTCAAAGTGGAAGAGATTTTCCTTTTGGTGTCAGAAAAACAACCTAAAACTACTGATGGCAGAGCCCCCAGTGGTGTTGTCCTACCTGTGATATTATGAAATCTGGACTATCATATTCCTCCATTAAAATCCACCTGTCTCCCATCTCAGCTTGCCTACCCCTGGTACCACCTTTAGCATCTAGATTAGAGGTCAAACCCTCCCTGAGAGGGGCACTACACCTCAGGCCACCAAGGAAGCTCATTCAATCTCCTTGAGACATTAACTTTGTCCTAGAAAAATTGACACTACCACCATATGAACCGGCCAAAGACTGCTCCCTCCAATACTGCACTTTGAAGACTATACTTTTGGTGGCCGTGACCTCTGCCAGAAGGGTCTCCGAACTTCAGGCCCTTATGGTCTATCCCTCCTTCCCTGTCTTTCACAAGGATAAGGGTATGTTTGCGCACTAACCCCACATTCATGCCCAAAGTGGTAAATGACATGTTCCTAAGTCAGACTATCAACCTGGCAACTTTTTCCCCTCCTCAGAACCGAGCAGAGGATACTGCACTCCCTAGATGTACACAGACAACTCGGGTTTTATTTGGCCAAAACCAAACCCTTTCGAAAATCAGGCTCCATCTCATATCACACTAGAGCCCTGACTAAACCTGTTTCCAAGCAAACTATATCTTAGATATCAAAAACCATTTCCTTTTGTTACACCAACCATTGTAAGTCACTCCCAGCCCCAGTTAGGGCACAGTCAACCAGGGCAGTGTCCTCCTCAGTGGCTTTCCTTAAAGAACTGGACACAGCTGCTATCTTAGAGGCAGCTACTTGGTCCTCAGTTCACATTTTCACCAGGCACTGCAGACTGGATATGGTCTCTAAAGCCAGGGCAGGGTTTGCCAGAACCATCCTCCATGGGTTTGTGGAAACTGCTTCTGGTCTGCCTCCCGTTCATTTGGACAGGAGCTTTTGCGCTCTCCCTGATGTCATGAGTGCAGCAGCATATGACTAGATGGACATAGTATTGTGTAAGAACTTACTGTAACCTTAGATGTCCTCTTCTGTATGCTGCTGTATAGTTTCCAACCCGGCCTTCCCCTTCACACTTGCCTGATTCCAGGTTCTTGCAGTAACCACTCCGTAGTCACTGATTCCGGCAGCATTCATTTCTGAAGAGGTGCATGCTGACGTCCGCTTTTTACCAAACGTCCATTTCCAATCAAAAGGGGCACAGGACGTCGCACACACCCTAGTGGTAGCATTTAAGTTTTGTATAATGGCCGGACGTGCGAGAGTTCACCAGAGGCAAAAACTCCCTGATGTCATGAATACAGCAGCACGTAGAAGAGGACATCTAAGGTTATGGTAAGTTCTTACACAGCAATACTTTCTCTAAATTTGTCCTGAAGAATGCAGATGAGAATAATCTCTTTTGATGAAGAGGAGTCTCTCCAAATTTCCCTGTAGAGGAAGCTACTTTTGGGGGAGACATCCAGAAATTTTGAATGGTAATAAACTCAGATCTTTGATGCTCAAAAAAGGTTTAACCACCTCTTGGAAATGTGTATTCATGCCACCTCTCCAGTCTCTCCAATTGTTGAG
The DNA here is from genome assembly GCF_019279795.1 of Protopterus annectens. Lineage (NCBI taxonomy): Eukaryota > Metazoa > Chordata > Ceratodontiformes > Protopteridae > Protopterus > Protopterus annectens. Next base: position 1,355,870,521 of record NC_056741.1, on the reverse strand, counting down.
GCTTTCCAGGATACAGTTTAGTCCACTTCTTCAGCACGTGACTATCTACTCTTGTAAGGCTAGACCGTTATTCTGGGTGCTTGATGACCTAAAATACTTTTACAAAGCTGTTCTTCGTGTTTCACTGTTGTAGTCATCACATTTGGGTTATCTGCCTGCAGGTAGGCCTCAGCCGGCCTGAATACCAGAGTCTTCGGATTTCTGCATTGGATGCTGTTGCTTCTTCCATGACATCAGGTCTTCAGGGGTATAAAACATGCAGCCGATGCATTACATCCGTCTTTCTTGCCATGCGGTGCCCGAAGCAGAAGTAGTTCGCAAGTGCCAGTCGGACAACTCCTGAAATTATTGTTTTCGAGTTTAAGACCTGAAGTCTTCAAAAAGATATGTACCCCGTTGGGGATCCCTTTTTCTTGTACTAACCAATGTCAGGGAAAAATTAACAATTGTCTTGCATGCGGAAAGCAAATACCTCATAGAGATTTTCATTCTTACTGCGTCACCTGTTTAGGCCCAAACCAAGACATCCCTCGCTGTCGGTTTTGTGCCTTGTTCAACGCCTGAACTATTCGTCGGGCTATTTTTGTAGTTAAATACTTTCGTTCTCTATCTCCGTACTCCGAAATGGCTTCATTAAGCCATCCGACTAATGATCTTGCAAAAAAAAGTAAGGATAAAGACAAGAGACAGACCGCATATGTCCAAAACTGCCGACTATGCTTCTTTTAAGCTAGTCGCCAATCCACCAGTACTTAGTGAGGCTCTTTCACAGCCTCTGATACATGCTACTACAGATTTGCAGGCCTCTACTGAGACCCATTCGGAGTCTGGTATGAGAGTCTGCCACGAGATGCTTCTTCGACTATGGAACCTGTGGATGTCTCTACCTTGGATTGGTCTGGAGACACTGTGCATGCACCGGCTTCTGAGGGTGTATTCAGGCCTGCCAATTTTCGTATCAAACAGACTACTTTATTTCAGGCTAAGAATACTGAATTCCTCAGGCCTAACTCACACTACGCTTAGAAAATCGACCAAACCGCATTCTCAGGCCCATATGCCTCAGAAACAAATGTTTAGAATGGCTGAAGACCTTATTACCTTAATTAGGGGAAGCCAACCTTCCCCTTCTCAGACCTAGAACTGATTTTCCTTTTTCATTCTTCTGATCAGAAATCTGATATCTCTGTTTCTTCTGACTACCAGGATTTACCCTTATCTGTTTGTGAGGATTCTGATGCAGAGGAATTCCATTCCCTCTGCTTCCCCTCCAGAAGATTTTTCTTTTGGTGAAACCTTGCAATACCCTTGGGGAGCATTTCTGCTGGGAAAGCCAGGACTGTTCTGAGTCCAAAAAGAGAGTTGAATTTTTGCTCCTGCCTCAACACAGGCCTCTAGCTTTCCCTCCTGATGTTCATCGTGCCATACTGCTGCAGTCATTACACTTGGGTTATCCTGCCATCAGGCGGGTCCTCGGTCGGCTGAATTCCAAAGTCTTGGTCCGGCGTCAGTTGTCGCTTCTTCCCTGACGTCAGAGCGGCAGGGGTATAAGAGGCAGCCGATGCCATTTTCTTCAGTCTTTCTTGCCGCGCGGTGCCCGAAGCAGAAGCAGTTCGCAAGTGCCGGTCGGCCAGCTTCTGAGATTTCCGAAAAGGATTTCAGCTGAAGTCTTCTCTAAAGCTAAGTACCCCATTGGGGAAACTTTCTTGCCTCAGACCGATGTCAGACAAAGTTAATTGCATTTCTTGTGGGAAGCAAGTACCGCATAAGGATTTTCACTCGTACTGTATTCCTTGTCTAGGCCCAGACCACGACGTCTCGGGTTGCCACTTTTGTGATTCAATAAACGCACTATAAAACGTCGGGCGGAGTTCGCCCTTCATTATTCTGGCAAAAAATTTAACTACAGCATGTCGGATATTCCGACACCAGGCTTAATGAAAAAACGCAAAGATAAAGATGGGCATCCGAGGCCCAAACCGGATACAGAGACCACGCTTAGGCCTGCCGCCGGATCTCCGGTTCTCAGTGAGGCGCCTTCGCAGCCCCTGACTACCGATGAATCTGTTTTACCGGCGACCTCTCAATCTAAAGTTGCAGGCCCTCCGGAGCCGATTCCCCAAGAGTGGCGTCCGTATCTAGAGAGGTAACCAGAAAATTTAGCTAGGCCTTCAGTTTCTGAAGGCGTTTTCAAGCCTACTTCTATTACCATTAAATCTTACTCAAAAGCTAAAGCCCCTATGAAAATTAGGAAATGGGGTCCTCAGACCCCCCTCTGAGCAACCCATGCCTAAAAAGCAGATGCTCAAAGATGGCTGAGGATTTAATTACTATTATATCAGGGGTTCTCAGCCCCCCTTAGAAAAAAGACCCATGTTGGAGGAAGACTACCCTTCCTCAGATCAAGCTTCCATTACCTCAGGTTTTTCTGAGGACCAGGATTACTTCTATTCTCCCTATGAAGACACTGGTGCAGAGGAATTAATTCCCTCTGTTTCCCCCCCAGAGGACTATTCTTTCGGGGAAACCTTGCATACCTTGAGGGAACACTTCCACTGGGAAGGACAGGATTACTCAGATTCTAAGAAAAGGCTCTGGGAGTTCCTCCTTCCTCGGCATAGGCCCCTTGCTTTTTCCTCCGGTTTAAATATTTTGGATGATGTTTTTGCAGAAGCCAGTCTGAATCCAGACTCCTTGCCTCCTGCCCCAGTTAAACCAGACAGATACTACCGGGTCCCTGATACCCACCAGTTTTTATATAAAAGCCCTGCTGCTGACCCAGAAACCATTTCACAGGGTCCTAAGGGGATTAAGGCCTCTACTGCAAAAAATCCTTTACCTTCTGAAAGAGATTCCAGAGCATTAGAAAGATGGGGGAAGAAGGTGTATACTTCTGCCACTTTAGCCATGAGGGGATTAAACTGCCAATTTCACATACTAAAATACCAGCAGTTTTTGATCTCCCAATTGAAACTTAAGATGACACAAACAGATCAACCAGATTTAAGAGATGCAGGATTTATTGCATGGAGCAGAACGAGTGGGAAAACATACTTTACAATGTAGTTTTGATTCATTGGAGGCCTCATGTAGAGCAGCTGTCACCAGCTCTGTGATACGTAGACATGCTTGGCTAAAAGAGCAAACCTTACCAGGTCATGTAAAAGCAAAGTTATTGGATGCACCATTGCAAAAGGATGTATTATTTGGTGTCAAAGCAGAGGAGGTTTTAAAGAAAATGGAAAAAAAGGCAAAATCTATGCAAACAGTTAAAGATTTCTTGCAGGTACAACCTCCTCGCTTCAGCAGAAACTGGCCAACAAAAAACTGGTCCTTTCCAACCACTGACAGACCCCAAAGGGGTAGGTACAGACGCCCCAGGGGCAGAGGACAACCACAAGGTTCTTACAGACCTAGACAATGGCAAACAACAACTCTAAGAGGTGGAGAAGAAAGGCCTCAACCATTCAGGAAGCAAGCTCAATGACTTCCCCCTACGCCTGCCAAACAAACATTTAATGGCAGCACCTTTGGGCGGGAAACTGGCCTTATTTTCAGACAATTGGCACATTATTACACAGGACAAATGGATTCTGGACATCATAAACCGAGGCTACAGATTCCGCTTTCATACCCTTCCAAAAATGAAAGGCATGCCAAACCTGCCACAAAATCAATGGGCAGAGGCACAAAAACAAATTTCTGCTCTCATGGATATGAAAGCAATTCAAAAGGTACCTACAAAAGAACAAGGTCAAGGTTTTTATTCAAGACTATTTCTGGTACCAAGGAAGGACAAAGACTGGAGACCCATCTTAGACCTATCTATCCTGAACACGTACTTAGAGGTACCAAAATTCAAGATGCTCACATTACAGAAGCTTCTTCCCATGTTGGGCAAGGAGTCTCGGCTGGTAACGTTGGACCTCAAGGAGGCATACCTGCCTGTCCCTATCAGGCAAGATTGCAGAAGATACCTCAGATTTCTTGCAGGTACAACGCATGATCAATTTTCTGCATTGCCCTTTGGCTTATCTACTGCGCCCAGAGTATTTACGAAATGCCTGGCATCAGTAATTGCATTTTGCAGACAACAAGGAATACAGATCTACCCATATCTGGACGACTGCCTGATCCAAGCGGACAGCAAGGACATTCTACTACAGCATTTGGCGTTTGTAATAAAAATGTTAAATTGCCTAGGGTACACAGTAAACAAAAAGAAATCAAAACTGATACCCTCACAACAGATAATATTCCTGGGTGCCAGCTTAAATACAAAGGCCCAGATGGTTTATCTCACACCAGATGAGCAAAGGCAACTGTCTCAATACTTCAGAAAAATGACAACTTTAAACCAGCTTACTGCAAGGAAAATCCTGCAGACTTTGGGATTCATGGCATCCTGCATTCTACTAATACCATTTGCAAAGCTGCATATAAGGAAACTACAATGGTACCTGAAAAACTTACGGTCTCAACACAAACACAGCCTGGAAACAATTACACCACTCGTCCCATGCCTTCAAAAGGAATTTTTGTGGTGGGCTCAAGCATGCTAAACAAACACAGGTCTCCCTTTCTGCATACCTCAAGCAAATCAAACCATCACAACAGATGCTTCAGACTACGCCTGGGGAGCACACATGGCAGGTCAGTGCATTTAAGGAAGATGGTCTCAAAAACGCATGCACCTTCACATCTACCAAAAGGAGATGCTAGCAGTACAAAATGCTCTTACAGCCTTCAAGGACCTATTGCATCCAGGTCAACTATTGATGAGAACAGACAACACCACAGTTATGTGGTACATAAACAGGGAGGCACACATTCCTACCCCCTGTGCAGACCAGCAATAACCCTGTGGAACCCTGTGCTACCCAGGCGTAGTCTGAAGCATCTGTTGTGATGGTTTGATTTGCTTGAGGTATTTCCTCTACCTATCCCTCTCACTCTCTATTTACCTTATTTCTATGTGCATGTATTACTTCCATTACTTTGTATGAGTTACCTCTCTGTAATATTCCTTCTCCTCTTTCAGGTTTCATCTCAATCTATCATAATCTAATTTTACTTCTCAGTATAATGCAGTAATACTGTAACCTAGTAAATTATCTAACCTAACTCTCCTGCAAAGTCTCATACTGTACTCTTGTGTATATACATTCTGAAAGATATTTTAAGCAAATGTTTCTTTTTATCGCATAATTCTGTATATGTTTTCCTTAACTTGTTAAGTAGTAGTTAGTGGAGCTTTTCTCCTCGGGCCTCCACTGAAAATGGACATGTATCCAGTTGGACTAGCCCGGTTAACAAATGTAAAATAAATAAAATAAAAATAAATTTGCCTTACAAGTACAACTACAAGCTCAATTCCTGCCAGGAAAGGAAAACATTCTGGCAGACAAATTAAGCAGAAATATGACAGATCCTCACGAGTGGGAGTTACACCCTCAAGTATTCTCAATGATGGCACGGAAATGGGGACAGCCAGACATAGATCTATTTGCCTCCCACAGCAGTTACCAGCTGAAGAATTTCTGCACAAGGACCTATCATCCACAGGCCTGGAAAGTGGACGCTCTATCTTTCAGCTGGGCAACATTGACAACCTATGCCTTCCCACCTCTACTGACAAAAATTTTACTAAAAGTCAGAGCAGAGAGGCCACAAATGATTCTCATTGCTCTGGACTGGCCTTGTCAGCATATCTCATTCACCACCTTGGATCCTACTTCAATTCCCACTTCTGTTGTCTCAGCAAAATTACAAGATCCTCCACAGTCAGCTCAGGACACTAAATCTAGCTGCATGGAAAATACCTTAACTTATCAATCTACACTCCTCTCAAAGGAGGTCCAGAATGTCATCTTGGAGGCCAGGAGATCCAGTACCAGAAAAACTTACTCAGGCAAATGGAAGCGATTTTGTGCATGGAACCAAGCAAAAGGCCTAAATCCTTGGATATTAAATATATCTCAGATTCTACAGTACCTGGCTGACATGTTAAACAGTGGCCTTTCCTTCTCCTCCATCAAAATCCACGCCTCAGCTATTTCAGCACAATACAATACGGATCCTCCCTTATTCTCACATGCTTTACTAAGACAATTCCTCAGAGGGGCAAAAAAATATAAGGCCCCCACAAAATCCACCAGCTCCAGCTTGGGACCTTAACTTCGTACTGGAAAAATTGACTACCTCCTTTCGAACCTGCCTCCTCAGCAGAACTGCAATACTTGTCATGGAAAACAGCTCTGCTTTTGGCTATTACCTCAGCACGCAGGGTTTCAGAGCTACAGGCCCTTATGGCAGTGCAACCTTTCCTCATTTTCCATCAGGACAGAGTCTCTTTACTTACCAACCCTACCTTCATGCCAAAGGTAGTATCCAGTGTGGCTTTGAATCAGGCTATCCATTTACCTACCTTTTATCCAAACCCCCAGAATAAAGGGGAGAGACTACTTCACTCCTTGGACATTCACAGACAACTTCGATACTATTTGGACAGGACAAAGTCATTCAGAAAATCTGAACAACTTTGTGTCTTATGCTGCTGGTGTTCAAGGAAAGGCCATTTCCAAACAGACTATTTCAAAATGGATAGCCCACTGCATCCACTTTTGCTATTCATTTCATATGAAAACAGTGCCAGGATACATCAGATCACACTCCACCAGGGCAACAGCTACCTCAGCAGCATATCTCAGGGTGGTCCCAACCAAGGACATTTTGGAAGCAGCTACTTGGAGTTCAATGCACACTTTTACCAAGCACTACCACCTGCCACTATACTCTAAATCTAGAGCAGGCTTTGCCACCGCAGTCCTGCAGGGCATTCTAGCCCCTCCTAATTCAGTGTAATACCAGCCACCCTTCCATAGCTTTGGGATTCACCCAAGTGTAATAACTGCAGCAGTATGGCGCTATGAACATAGTACAGTTTTGTACATACCAAAAATGTAGATGTTCGAGTGCACATACAGCTGCAGTCCAGGTTTCCCTCCCTCCATCCCCTCTCAGGACAGTGCTTATGACAAACACCTCTAGCATACATCCATCTTGGGGTGCTCCTATATGGTGTATTTGCTTACAACTACTGTTTGGTTTTATCTACTTATGTAAGTTTGCATAACATCATGTATTGCCTGCCTATTTGGGGGCACCTGACATCTGGGGCAAGAAAAACTGAAGAAAATGGCGTCTGCTGCCTATTTTATACCCCTGCCGCTCTGACGTCAGGGAAGAAGCGACGACAACCGATGCCGGACCAAGACTTTGGAATTCGGCCGACCGAGGACCCGCCTGACGGCAGGATAACCCAAGTGTAATGACTGCAGCAGTATGTGCACTCGAACATCTACATTTATGGTAGGTACAAAACTGTACTTTCTGGAGATTGTAGATGTTTTCTTGGAATCAAGCCTTACTCCAGACACTTTGCCTCCAGCTCCCAGGAAACTTGACAGGTACTACACAGTACCTGGCTCTCACAAATTCCTCTTCAAGAATTCTACTGCGGATCCAGAGACCATTTCCCAAGAACCAAAAGACATAAAGGCTACTACTGCTAAAATCCTACCTTTTCTGATAGGGACTCTAGAGCTTTGCGTTGTCGCCTCACAGACGTTGCCCGTTTGATTCTCAGGGCGTCTTCTGTGTGGCGACATGCGTGAATGGGCCTTCCTTCGGTGAAGGTTGTGCATTAGGCCCGGCAAGCATGCACGTAAAAATCAACTGCCAATCATTTGCGGACCGGAGTTCCGCTGTGGCGACCCCTAACTGGGAAAAAGCTGAAAGACAAACTCTAGAGCTTTAGACAGATGAGGTAAGGTGGTGTCCATTTCAGCTCCTTTGGCCATTAGGGCTTTAAATTGCCAGTTTCATATGTTGAAGTATTATCATCATATTATGGGACTTAAACAGAAAACAATGTTGATTCCTGACTGTGCTGAACACAAAGATTTGCAAGAGTTGATGCATTCTGCTGAACAAGTTGGTGAACATACTTTGCAATGTGGTTTTGATGCTTTAGAAGCATCTTGCAGGGCTGCTGCCACAAGGTCTGTACTTAGAAGGCATGCTTGGCTTTAGGAACAAAACTTGCCAGATCATGTTAAAGCTAAATTACTGGATGCACCCTTAAACCAAGACCGCCTTTTTGGCAACAGAGTAGAAGAGGTCCTCAAAAGGATGGAGGAAAAAGCTAAATCTACGCAAACTGTTAGATTTCTTTCAAATACAGCCTCTTAGATTCAGTAGGCATTGGCCTTCAAAGAACTGGTCTTTTCCAGTCCCTTCCAGACCTTCTCAGTCCAAACCCAGGAGCAGCAGACCACCAAGACTTCAGTCTCAGGCTATGCACATTTCTAAGCAGTGGTGGGCTCCCACTTCCAAAGCAGGGAGTAGTAAACCACCCCCCTATGGAAAAATGGTACAATGACTTATCCTTAACTCTTCCAAGCCCTGCTCAGCTACTTGCTCCCTTAAGAGGAAAGCTCGCCCTGCATGGAAAAAAACTGGGAACTCATTACCCAGGACAAATGAGTTTTAAAATCTGTTTCCCTAGGATACAGATTCCACTTCCACTCCCTTCCAACCCCAAGTGGATGGCCAGACCTCTCCCCAAATCAGTGGGTGGAGGCCCAAAAACAGGTGCTCTCTCTCCTTGATGTCAGGGCTATTCAACCTTTCCCAGCAGAACAGAGGAGACGAGGTTTTTTATTGAAGACTGTTCTGGTTCCCAGAAAAGAAAACTCATGGCATCCTATCTTGGATCTATCTATTCTCAACACCTTTCTGGTGTTTCCAAAATTCAAAATGCTAACTCAACAGCTTCTTCCTGTGCTAGCCAAGGATGCCTGGCTGGCAACCCTAGACTTAAAAGAAGCTTACCTGCACACCCAATAAGGGATCCTGCAGACAATACCTATGTTTCAGGGCGGGCTCCATGCACTATCAGTTCTCTGCACTTCCCTTTGGCTTATCTACTGCACCCAGGGTATTCACAAAGTGCCTAGCTCCAGCCATTTTATTTTGCAGGAAGAGAAATATTCAGATTTACCCATACGTGGACGATTGCCTGATTCAGACAGAAAGTGAGGACTTGCTATTACAACACTTGGCATTTGTAAAGAGACTTCTAACCTCACTGGGGTACACCATCAACGGGAAGAAATCACACCTAGTACCCTGCCAAAAGATTTGTATTCCTGGGAGCAAGCTTGAACACAACTTCCCAGATGGCATTCCTCACTCCGGAGAACCAAGTTTATTTGACAACCTACTGGCCACAAAAACCCAGCTAACTGCAAGGAAAAACCCTGCAAGCCCTGGGATTCATGTTCTCTTGCATTCTGTTAATTCCATATGCAAGGCTGCATATGAGGAAACTTATGGTGTCAACGTTCTCAGGACCTGGAAACAATGATTCTTATTCCTTGTCTAAGGGCAGAGTTCCTTTGGTGGGCAGAGGCCTGCTACCACAACAAGGGACTCCCTTTCACTCTTCCCCCTGCCGCCTAAACCCTAACAGACTCATCAGACTATGCATGGGGGGCTCGCATGGCAGGGAAATGCATTCAGGGCAAGTGGAACCCAAAATAGATGCACCTGCATATCAATCAAAAAAAAAAAAAGCTGTACAGAATGCTCTGACAGCCTTCAAAGACCGTATTCTTACAGGACAACTATTGGTAAAGACAGACAAACACCACAGTTATGTGGTACAGAAACAAGGAGGGGGGAACCCATTCCTACCACCTCTGTAGACTAGCCATGGCTCTGTGGAGCACAGCCTTGAGCTACTAAGTGCACCTACAAGTCCAATTCCTGCTAGGCAAACTAAATTCACTGGCAGACTACTTAAGCAGAAATCTCATGGACCCACACGAATGGAAACTGGGACCCACACAAATGGAAACGGGAACCCAACATTTTCAAGCTCTTGAACAAATGGGGGACACCAGAGGTAGATCTGTTTGCCTCCCCTCAGAACTACCAATTGAACAAATTCTGCACCAGAACTCCCCACAGTCAAACTTGGAAAGTGGATGCCCTGTCCTTTACCTGGAAAAGCCTTTCAATTTATGCCTTTTCCCCCTCTGCCTTTCTTATCGAGGGTTCTACTAAAGATCAAACAGGAAAAGCCAAGGACAATCCTGATTTCCCCATACTGGCCACGCCAGCACTGGTACGCGCTTTTGCGCAGTCTGACAGTGCTGCAACCATGTCTCCTGCCTCAGACCCCTTCTCTGCTGTCCCAGCAGGCGGGCCAGATTCTGCACCCTCAGCTTCAGACCCTGAATCTTGCAGCCTGGCTAATCCCTGAGCTCACCTCTAACAACCCTCAGTAAGCAGGTGCTTGATGTCATTCTTGAGGCAAGGAGGTCTAGTGCTAGAAAATCCTATTCAGAAAAGTGGAAAAGATACTGTTCCTGGAGCCTGGCTCAGGGGATGGGCCCAACGGTGCCCAGCTTGCCTCGTAGTCTAGACTATTTAACAGAGATGCTCCACAAGGGCCTGTCTTTCTCTTCAATTAAGATTCATGCCTCTGCCATTTCAGCACATTATAATACTGAGCCACCCTCTTCTCTCATCCTTTGCTAAACCAATTCCTTAGAGGGGCCAGAAAATTAAGACCCCCCCTCAGGAGAGCTCCCACTCCAGCCTGGGACCTTAACTTTGTATTGGAAAAACTCACTCCCCCCCCCCTTTGAACCAGCTGCTACAGCAGAGTTGAAATTCCTTTCTTGGAAAACTGCCTTACTTCTAGCCATTACTTCTGCAAGAAGTGTGTCTGAACTGCAGGCCCTCATGGCAGTGGAACCCTTCATTGTCTTCTGTGCGGACAGGGTTTCCCATCAGGACTAATCCATCCTTTATGCCCAAGTTAGTGCCTAGTGTGGCTCTAAACCAGTCCATTCATTTGCCTACTTTTTTCCCTAATCCTCAAAATAAGGGGGAAAAGATACTGCTTTCTCTGGGCATGCACAGACAGCTTAGATTCTATTTGGACAGAACTAAGCCTTAGAAAATCTGACTAGCTGCTAGTTAGCTTTGCTGCATGGATAGTCCATTGCATCCATTTCTGCTACAAGCACCATGGAAAACCTACCCCACAGGGGATAAGATCTTATTCCACCAAGGCTGCATCTACCTCTAAGGCATTTCTCAGGAGTCCATACCAGGGACATCCTGGAAGCAGCTACCTGGAGCTCTGTACATACTTTCACCGAGCATTACCACCTGCCTATCTTTTCTAAATCCAGAGCTGGATTTGCCAAGGCCTGATTGCTAGCCCTAATGCTCTTTAACTGCCTCCACCCTTCCTTAGCTTTGGGAGTCGAACCAAATGTGATGACTGCAACAGTGAAACACGGACATAGTACATTTGTGTACACTTACCATAAATGTAGATGTTCGAGTGTATTCACTGTTGCAGTCCTGGTTACCCTCCTTCCAGCCCCCTGACTTCTCTTGGCTCTACCGTTCCTTCTTGTTTGGCATATATTATTTCATGTGTATTTGCTTTTTGCTGGGGGTGTACCGTACCATATATTTGCTTCCTATTGTGGGGTCACCTGACATCTCTGGCAAGAAAAACTGATGTAATAGCATCTGCTGCATGTTTTATGCCCCTGATGACCTGACGTCATGGAAGAAGCGACAGCATCTGACGCAGAAATCTGAAGACTCTAGTATTCAGGCCGGCTGAGGGCTACCTGCAGGCAGATAACCCAAATGTGATGACTGCAACAGTGAATACACTCTAACATCTACATTTTATAGTAAGTGTATACAACTGTACTTTCCTGTGGCAGATGCGTCAGCAGTAACTTTCTTCAAACTAACAGTGTAAGCTTTTACCCAGTGCTAATGCCCTGCCTACACACACTGGTAGTAGGGTTATGGATAGATGGGGAAAGAAGATTTACACCTCTTCTACCCTTGCTTTTAGGGCAGTTAACTGATTCAAATGACAAAGTAATCTATCTCTGTCCTGCAGTACTCTATTAAAGTTATGCTGGACCCTCCTGTGGCAGTCAAGGCAACAAATGCAAAGTCTACTTCCCAGGCCAATCAAATAGCCAGACACGGCATTAATTGCATTTACAATGTTGATGTACCTTCTATGGCTGGTGCCACTGGTTTGGTTATCTGCAAATATGCGTGGCTTCACAGTCGGCCTGTCCTGAGGAATTCCTATCAAAGCTTTGACTCTGCGTTGGACAAAGACTTGCTATGTGGTCCTCTGGCTGCCAGTCAGCTTCGATCTTGCCATTGTCAAAGCAGGACTATGAAAGACTGTAGACAGATTTTCTTCTTCCGTGATACCATAGGAACCATCCATCTAAATATACCCCCTTCCTTAGAAGGGATCTTGGGACCGCTCGGAAACCTAGAAAAACCCAAGTAAAGGCACTCTTGACGAACCCCATAGGGAGCATCCAGCTTAGGAGACCTTCCTTTGGAAGCAAAAATCTGAGACTACCTGTGCAGCACCCCACACCCTGTCCTCAGCCCCATTGCTCCTCTTTCCAAAAGACTGTCGCTCTCCCTGGCCAGGTGGGAAGTTATTACCAGAGACACACAAGTGTCCTGTCCATCATCAAGGATGGTTATGCAGTATCTGGGAAAATATGGCTTTTGAAAGGCATGCCATATCTCCTTACAGCTTACTGTCCCTTTTTGTCCCCATTATTCAGTGCCTGTTCAATCTGGGCACCATCAGGAAAGTCCCAGATGACTTTATAGGAAAGGGATTTTAGACCCAGATTGTTCTAGTGGCAAGGACAGAAGAGCAGTGGATACCCATCCTAGACCTGTCTCTGCTGATCACTTGAATGTACCATCTTTCAAAATGCTCATGTTTTTCTGCCTTTCATTCTTTCCCAGGCTTTGTTGGTGTCTCTAGATCTGAATGAGGCCTACTTACACATACCTATTTGTTGTCCTTGCGGCAAGTTCTTAATTTTTCTTTGCCTCCTTGCATTTTCAGTTTACTGCTCTGCCTTTTGGTTTTTGCAAATACCCTTGGTGCTGTGGAAAGTGTATGGCTCCAGTAGTAGGTTGCTGTTGCATTCGGGATATTCAGACATTTCCCTACCTGGATGACTTCTTGATTTTTAGGCTTTCTAGAGATTCTTTAGAGTCTACTATTCATTTTTCAACTCCTAACAGTTATGTTTCACTGTAAACTATATAAAAAAAAAAATCCCACACAGCCCCTACACTGGACCTGTTTTTTCTGTACTTCATAATGGATACAAAAAATTCAGACTTCCTTCCCCAGGATAAAGTTCAGTATGTTCAATTTTTTTTTACAGAATCTCTTCACTGCAACACAATACTCTGCAAAGAAGATGCCCAAAACTTTGGGGTTCGTGGCAGCCACCATCCCTATATCCCCCCCCCCCCCCCGGCCAGACTGTACATGAGGAAAGCCAAAAACACAAAAACTTAGAAACTGAATACGAAGAATGCACACCAATCAGCCAGTACTTCACCAGTAATTCCTTTATTATTCCAACGATCTGGTACCTCGGCAATTCGCCTTCAAGGATCACATTTTACTCCTCCATGGCAATACACTTTTATACCATTTGATTAGAAACAATTAATTAATTAATCAATTAAAGTTTCAATTTAATAAAGGAATAGACATTATGTTAGTGACCTTTGAAAAAACATTCAAACTTCATTAGTTTTATATAATTTAAATAAATATGCATATAAATACCAAATAAATAAACATATGAATATGTTTTGATAAATATAAAACAAACAAATATTTTAATATATGTGTGTGTGTGTGTGTGTGTATATATATATATATATATATATATATATATATATATATATATATATATATATATATATATATATATATATATATATATATATATATATATATATATATGAGATTATTATATGAACATATAATGGCACATAGTGATGCTGAATTCAAAATACTAGATATGATTTTAAATACCTAGTTCCAGATTTAAACCATTTGGTTTTAAAGTATTGAATTTTAATATCATTCTAGTTTCCAATTCTAACAGTTTACTTACTATATTGTCTCCCCTTTGAATAAAAGGTTTCCCCAATACACTAAATCTTAAACTGTCAGGGCAACCACCATGTTTCTCAATAAAATGTTTGGCAGCTGGACTAAATTGATTCCCAGGACAGTGTGCCGGTGGACTCCTTAAGCCGCTGCCTGGAGGATTGCATGAATGGATGTTAGGTGTTCCACACTATCGTCTTTCAGTGGGGCACTCCTCAAACAGACCTCTCTGCATCAGCAACCAACCATCAGCTTCCCTAGTTGTGTACCAGGGATCCTTGTCCCACAGCCTTGAGGACAAGATGCCTTCCAGTGGACAGGGAAGTTCCTCTGTGCTTTTCCCCCACTGTATCCTTTTCCATTAATGTCTTCAGATGATTTTTTGGAAGTACCCAGGCTCATTTTACTTGCATTCTTTTGGCTGAGGCAGCTTTGGTTTCCCTAGATTGTTCACCTAATAAAGGAAAATTACAGGAAAATACCTATAGAACCAGACCCGATTACTGAACAGAAATGATTGCTGCTCCACCCAAATCTTTCATCTTTCAACTTAACCCTATAGCTGACAGGATTTTAATTTCTCAGATACTTCTCTGAAGAGGATGTTAAAGGGCTAAAAAAGCCAGGAGACAAAACTACTAGAAAGTCTTACACAGCTAAAAGGAAAAGGTTTTCTTATTGGTACCGAAAGCATAGTGTGGACCAACTCTTTTTGCAGGTGTCTGCTGTACTGCAGTATCATGGTGAACTATGTTGATTAGGTTTGGCCTACTCTTAAAGAAGCTCACCCGTTTGCCATCAATGTCTGCCTCTTAGCCCTCCTTATGGTTAGAGCAGAGGTCATACTTTTCCTCAGAGGAGCCCTGTATATTTTCTAAACATCTTTATTGAATTACCACTTGTGACATAGACAAACTTTTATGTAAAAGTAATCAAATCATGTTAACAAGTTCGCATTTACAAACATGCATGTAATTGTCTATACAATAGAATCATTCCAGCGTTACATAAATTGTTCAGTTCCTGCCATCTCTTAAATCTCATTCCTTCTCCAAAACGTTTTTCTGCATGTATTGTTCCACAGTTTACATTTTTTGTGTAATGTACTCCTGCCTTGTTCTTAAGATCCCACTTCCTATTCTTTTATGTCAGTTTTCACTACTTCAAATATGGTTGGTTTAGACTTTGATTTCCATTTTCTAATAATTGTTTTTTGGTAGGCACCAGAATTAAACTTGAGACCCAACTATGTCTGGACGGTTCAGATCCTGTACCCTAGCTCAGAAAAAAAATGTTAACTCATTTGCTTGCCCAGTACTTCTGACAAGAGTACTCTGCAGGGACTTTTTAGAGTCTGCCAACTGATTACACTCCTCAAACATGCTCCCAGATGCCTCTTACTTCCCCATTACACCTCCAACGTTTTTCTGTATGAGGAAAAATGTTGTAGTTTGCTTGGTGTATAGAAGTACCTATGCAAACATTTCTAAGCAAAATCCTAACTCTTCCAGACTTCTTTGCATATTTGGGTGTTATGCATGTGTCCCCTCACATTATTTCTTTGTGAATTGCTTATCTAATGTCTCTTGCCACTCTCTACTGATCTCATCTGATTCCTGTAATTATAATACAATATTTTATATGCCTTGCTGCTTATCCCTTTAAGAGCAAATTCTGTTCTAGATTCAACTAAAACTATTTTCTATTTGTTAGTCTGATGTACATTCCCGAAAGGGAAGTATCTTTAGCCTGCAGTCCAAATGTCTTCTTGATCTCTTCCATTCTATTACCTCTCTCTCTAATTTGTTCCCAGTACCTTGGTTCATTTGCCAGCTTCCTCCTGTAAATTCCAGTCCCCTCTTGCTATTCACTGTACCCTTAATTGAAATCATTCCTATTGGCAAAAATCTTTCTCCAGTCCTTTGTTGGATTAGTTCTTGGTATAACTTACGCTACTTTATGAATATAATCTGTATAACCCTTTTCCTTAAAGAACTGTATTAAAAATCCCATTCTTTATTTCCTGAATCCACCCCCACCCCCTCTTTGTCATCACTTTCCATTTTGAATTGTAGCTTCCTGCTTGCGTTATAAAAGCCTTAACTGTGTAGCTCTAAAATGTACCTTGAAATCAGGTAATCCTAAACCTCCTTGTTCTATTGCAAGTATCCCATTTATTTTGGTTAACTGCCCTCTTCCCCTCCCAGATAAAATCCTTTAACGCTTTATTAAATACTGTCAGCATCTTCTCTGCTTGATAAAAATATGCCTGACGTATATAAAACTAAAGAGACTAAAAAATATTTTTACTACTTGTATATTGCTATCCAGATCCATAGGCAAGAGCTTCCAGTTTCTCAGGTTTTGTATTTGTTTTGTCTCTTCCAGCACATCCTTTCCTGTCATAGTAGCATCCCTTTTAACCCGTACTACTAAATGTTAAAATCTGATGTTAATCTTTATTCATTCCTTACTGATGGGTGTCTGTCCCGTCCTCTGAACAGAGTTGGCCTTCTAACAAGCTCGTGCCAGACAAAGTCTCTCAAGCTACGCTTTACCTACTAAAACAAAAATTAAAAAATATCCGGACAACGTAGGTCAGCCGCTACACTTTATTGTACAAGAACAGCCAAACAGCTAAGTGCATTCGCCAATTAGGGTCTATATTAGATCACGGAACACTTAAAAAAGTGAACGGTGATTAATCGACCCTTTGTAAGTGAAAGCTTACAATTTCGAACTATCAGAACAGCAGTTTTTTCCCTAGGGAAACAGCTGTACCAACAAAATAAATAAAACTTTAAAGATTTCATTAAGTTGGGGGCATCACCCCCCACACCCCCTACGTAAATATACCAACTCCAAGACCGCACTACAGTGCCGAAAACGGCCAAGCGAATTCTTTCCCAGGGAAAGAATTCGCTTAAAAGCCACTTAGATATTTTGCCATTTCAGGCTTTTGAGTTAGAGCGTCTTTGGTCTTCTAATAGGAAAACCGCCAATTAACACTATGGCTTCTTCAGAGTCTTGAGACTCTGAAGAAGCCATAGTGTAATTGGCAAAAGTGCTTAGCTGTTTCGCTGCTGTTCTTGTACAGTAAAGTGTAGCGACTGAACTACGTTGTCCAGATAACTTTTTATTTTTGGTTTAGTGTTTGGTCCTTATGGAAAGTTCTTGTTTTTTCTAAGCTTTTCCTACCCCCTCTCCCTGTTACCTCAGATCTCATTTGCTGTGTAGCCATCAAAGACGTGTCAAGCCAGCTCAGCTAAGTACTATAAAAATTATTCTGAAACCTCTTTTTTTTCCCCGCACAGAATCTCTCTTGCTCATGTAATACTTTCTCTTAGTCGGTAAACATTTACTCCTAGTGAGTGAATTTTTTTCTTCTTGCCTCCTTACCAACTTTGTAACCTTAGTATCATCGCTGGTACAGGTCTTCTGCCCCCTCTACTTTCTTTTCCCTTACCTCTTGAGGTAATCTACATACCACTGCTGGCATTTTTTTTCTAGCGTTCCTTAAAAAAAAAAAAAAAAAAAAAAAAAAAAGCTTTTTTCCATTTAGAGTTTGGTATTTTGTATTGTAATTGTCATATTTTGTTGATGCTAGACAATTTGCTTAAGTTGTTCCTTACCATGTCTGAGAAGAAAGGGACAACAGGATTCAAGCAATGTGCCCAATGCAGTCCCAAGAGCCCTAATTCGGACACTCTATCTTGTCTACTGTCTGGCTGTTCTGCATCTCTCTGTTTAACCACTTTGTGACTCTTGTAAGGGGTTCAGTTCTTGTACCCTAAATGAGTGGAAAAACAAATTCATTCTTAAAGGCCTATTAAAAACACCTTTTTCAGAGGCTATTTCTGGGTCTGAGGGCTCATCCCCCTCCTATGAAAGAACACAAAAAAAAAGTCATTCTGATGTTCTTCGTGTTTCACTGTTGCAGTCATTACATTTGGGTAATCTGCTGGCAGGTTGCCCTCAGTCGGCCTGAATAACAAAGTCTTGGGTCCTGCATCGGTTGCCGTCTCCTCTTCCATGACGTCAGGTCATCAGGGGTATAAAACATGCAGCCGACACCATTTTTATCAGTCTTTCTTGCCGCACGGTGCTCTAAGCAGAAGCAATTCGCAAGTCCCGATCGGCCGACTCATGAAATTTTTGTTTTCAAGTTTCAGAACCGAAGTCTTCTAACTAAAGCTAAGTACCACATTGGGGAAACTTTTTCTTGCCCCTTACCGATGTCAGTAAAAGTTAATAATTGTATTACTTGTGGAAAGCGAATACCTCATAAGGATTTTCATTTGTACTGTATTCCTTGCCTAGGCCCTGACCACAACGTGCCTTGCTGTCGGTTTTGTGCTAAATTTAAAAATATTATTATTCCCCTGGCCTTAATAAACATGTTTTGATACAACCCGCACTGAGAGCAAGACGCCTAAAAAAGAGGCAGACAGAGGAGATGGGGTAGATGTATTGTTTTTAAATCAACACGCACTAGTTGAGCAGTTATGCAATTTTAATATGTGCATTTTCTTATTTATTGAGTTTGAAACAGATTAAATGTTTTTATGAATTAGGTAATAGGTGATACGAGTATTTAATTGCATATGCATTTTTATAGTCATCATAACATTTAGTTTTTAGGAATATGAATGTAAGCAGACTTAATTGGTTTATTTAATTGGCATTTTCAATGCAATCATGTTGCTTAGCAACTTTTAATGCTTTTTCAGTTGATTGGATGAAACTGTTACATGGTGTTTAAAAGCTGGTTAGAGTTTTTACTTTAATAGGTCTAAAGAAGCTACATGCGAAAGCGCTTACCTGTTCTTTATTTTTGCTATTTTATTAAAGTTTTGGAACCACCTCTACCGTGAACAACTGGTGTGTTTTTGACTTATCTACATTGCTGTGTTTTACATACCAGTTGATCTTCCCCTACATTGTTTTGTTGTTTGGATTTAACCAACGCACTATTAAGCGTTGGTATATTTTTCCTTCTAAATACTTTGGTTCAAGATATAATTATCCTGAAATGTCGTCTGTTAGCAATCAGACTACCGGAATTCACAAAAAAACGCAAAGAAAAAGGCAGAGACCGTCGAGGTCCAAAACTGACTAAGCTTCTCCTAAGCCAGTCGCCGGTTCGCTGGTACTCGGTGAGCCGCTTTCGCAGCCCCTGATGCCCGCTACTTTTGAGTCGCAGGCCTCTACCAAGACCCATTTGGAGTCCGGTATGCTGCGAGATTCTTCAAGTATTGAACCTGCGGATGTCTCTCCCTTGGATGGGTCCGGAGCCGCTGAGCAGGCACTGGCTTCTGAGGGTGTTTTCAGGCCTAAAGATTTGTATATTAAACAGACGCCATCATCAAAAACAAGGCCAAAACCAGCTACTGTGTCTAAGAAAATGATGCATGAGCCACGTGCTCAGGCCCCTATGCCTAAAAAACAAATTATCAAAATGGCTGAGGATTTAATTACCTTGATCAGGGGTTCCCAACCCCCCCTCCTGCTAAGAGGCCTAGGCAAGGCACGGATTATGAATCTTCAGATCAGGTTTCCATTTCTTCTGATTCCTCTTCTGATCAGGAATTTTCTATTCCCCCTTATGAGGATTCTGATGCAGAAGAATCCATCCCTTCTGCTTCTCCTCCTGAGGATTTTTCCTTTGGAGAGACGTTGCATACCTTAAGGGAACATTTTCATTGGGAGAGTCAGGATTTTTTAGAATCCAAAAAGAGGCTTAGGGGTTTTCTTCTTCCTCAGCATAGGCCTTTGGCTATACCTCCTGCTTTAGACATTGTTGTTTTCTCAGAATCCAGCATGGCTCCTGATTTCCTGTCTCCGGCTCCTAGTAAGCCAGACAGATATATTACAGGGTTCTTGACTCCCGCAAGTTTCTTTTCAAAAATCCTACTGCTGACCCTGAAACCATTTCTCAGGGTCCCAAGGGTGTCAAGGCTTCTACTGCTAAAAATTCTACCCCTTCTGATAGATACTCCAGGGCGCTGGATAGATGGGGTAAGAAGGTTTATACATTTGCAACCCTGGCATTCAGGGCTTTAAGCTGTCAATTTCATATGCTTAAATATCAGCAGCATGTCATGGGCTTACTGAAACAGAAAATTATGTTGATTTCTGATTGTGTGGAAAACAGAGTTACAGGATTTATTGCATTCTGCTGAACAAGTTGGAAAGCATACTTTTGCAATGTGGCTTTGATTCCTTGGAGGCCTCTTGCAGGGCCGCTGTAACTGGATCTGTGATGAGAAGGCACGCTTGGCTCAAGGAGCAAAATCTGTCTGATCATGTTAAAGCTAAATTGTTGGATGCTCCTTTACAGCAGGACACTTTTAGTAATAAGGCAGAAGAGGTTTTGAAAAAGATGGAAGACAAAGCTAAATTTATGCAAACTAAAAGTTTTCTTGCAAGTGCAGCCACCCTGGTTCAATAGGCACTGGCCTACTAAGAAACTGGTCCTTTCCAGTACCCAACAGAGTCGCTCTGGTCAAATCCAGACACTCAAAAGGCTCCAGGTTTCAGTCACAAGGATCTTACAGGACAAAACAATGGGGTGCCTCCACCTCCAAATCAGGAAGTAGCAAAGCACCACCCTACGGTAAACACTCTCAGTGACTTCCCTCTGCTATTTACAAGCACTTACCTTTTGGCAGCCCCTTTGAGGGGGAACTAGCACTTAATGCTCAAAATTGGCATCTAATTACCCAGGACAAGTGGGTCTTAAATATAGTATTCCACGGGTACAGATTTCATTTCCACACATTGCCAATTCCAAATGGATGGCCAGATCTGCCTCCAAATAAGATGGACAGAGGCCCAAAAACAAGTCATGTCCCTCATGGATATGGGGGCTATTCAGCCAGTACCAGAAAAGGAAAACTGACAGTGTTTTTATTCAAGACACTTCCTGGTACCCAGAAAAGACAAATCATGGTGTCCAATTCTGGACTTATCCATTCTGAGTACTTTCCTGGACATTCCAAAATTCAAGATTCTGACTACAACTGCTACTGCCTATGCTAGGCAAAAATGCCTGGTTGGTAACTCTAGACTTAAGAGGCATACCTGCAAATCCCAATCAGGGAATCTTGAAGAAGATACCTACGCTTCAAAGCAGGCTATTTATTACCAGTTTTCTGCACTGCCCTTTGGCTTATCTACTGTGCCCAGGGTCTTCACAAAGTGCCTTGCACCAGTGGTTGCATTTTGCAGACAAATAAACATTCAAATTTATCCTTATCTGGACGATTGTCTAATTCCTGCAGAGGACAAGGGCACTCTTCAACATCTGACATTTGTAAAAAGGCTGCTAACATGCCTAGGGTACACCATAAACAAAAAGAAATAACAACTGGTACTCTCTTAAATGATTACATTCCTGGGTGCAAGCTTGAATAGAACTGCCCAGATGGCTTACCTCATGCCAGACAAATTCAATTGATAACATACTTCAAACAAGTGGCCATAAAAAAACAGCTATCTGCAAGACAAATTCTGCAGACTTTGGGCTTCCTGGCATCCTGCATTCTACTAATTCCGTATGCAAGACTGCATATGAGGAAACTTCAGTGGTACCTAAAAAGCTTATGGAGTCAGCATTGTCACAGCCTGGAAGCAATGAATGTGAAGTTGTTAAATCTCGCCGTTTATTCTCACTGATGGGTTTGGAGCCGATCCTCTGCTCTGACACTGCCGAAAGCAAAGCTCAAGGTTTGCCAGTAGCTAGAGACCAAGCCCCTTATCCCACAATGCACTGCTGGAATTACCCAGATCTAGTTTGCCGCGGCAAGAGAGATCTCAATGATCCAGTCAGCTTGGACCATATTTTTGCTAAATTCTCAAGTTTAAAAATGTCTTTCTCACTCTTTTTGATATATTATCCTTTATTTAGTGTGTGTGTTTCTCGTTAAATTTCTATAGTTATAAGCAGGTTAGATTGTAGTAGATAGTGCCCTGTGTTGGCTTAGTTTTCTTAGAGTGTTGGGCCTTTTGTTAGCCCTATTTAGATTTTTTTCTTATTACTATTTTGTAGTGTGGGCTTAATCCCTGTATTTAACCTCTACAGGTTAATTTTGTGGTATGCCTGTTTTAAACTTTGAACATGTCGGATGAGCGGGAAAAGTCTTATCCCAAATCGAGGTTTAAGAAATGTCCAGATTGTGGACAGAAAATGTCAGTCACTGACGGGCATGCCCAATGTATTTACTGTCTGGGGGCTAAATACCTCCAAGACTCTTACCGTATTTGCCACTCTTTTTCCTCTTGGGTTCTCTTCGAGAGAAGGAGAAAACTTATTGACAGGGGGTTGCTGCAGCATACTTTCTCTGAGGCGTTTGGTAGCCAGGAAGGTGCTAGCACTTCAAAATCATCTAAATCTTCAGGAGATTCTAAAGTTACTAAGAAGGCAAAAAGATCACAGGGTACAGGGTCATTGGTTCCACAGTCCTCTGAGATGAATGTCCCTTTGGTTCGGAGCCAGCTCCCAGTCTTGGAGCCGGTCTCTGAGGTTCCCTCATCTCCTCTGCTCCAGTCAGCACCTTCGGTGCATTCCTCTGTTTTCGGTCAGCCTCTCCGATATGGATCGGCTAATGCAGAAGCTTCTACAGGAACCAGGATTTGCTAAATTGTTGTCGGGCCCTGAACATTTCGTCGCCGAAGACCATTGAACCGGACTGGACTACTCCTCTGACCTGTACTGGACTCTCTGAGCCGAAGGACCCCAAATCGATAGTTTCCAAACCTATGGAATCGAGACCCACACCAGTGTTGTTGGTTCCATCTACTCGGACGTCCTCTGCACTGACCAAGGACGCTAGGAGCCGGCACTCTCTCCTGTTGGGTCCGGGGAGGATAGTCGGACCAATTTGACGGTGCCGACTCTTCCTCTCGGGGCTTCGGTGTGGTTGAGCTTGGCTCCTACCTCAGACTCTGAGTCCATGGTCTTGGTGCAGGAGGATCGGACAGTCCTTCCGGATCAGTCTACCCCTTCTCGTTGGAGCCATGGTGCTTTTGATGCCATGAGGAGAGTCCTGTCTCCTAAGACATCATCAGCATCAGTTCGGGTTTCCTTCTCCCCTCAAGCACCTGTGTCCACTTCTACGTCTTCCGGTCCCCCTAAGCGTAGAGACCCTGAGCCTCAAGTAGCCCCACAGGGCGCCCCTGTTCTTCCGAGACTTCCCCAGATCTCCCCACTGAGGAGGTACCCAGGAAGTGACTGTGCAAGAGGAAGCATTTGGACTCCCCATGTGAGTCTTCGATATCCGACACTGACTTGGATGAGTCAGAAGGGTCCCATCGAGCCCCATCTGAGGATATCTCCTTTGAGGAGATATTAGAGATCCTGAGTCAGAGGGGTGATTGGCAGTCCAAAACCTCCCACTGAGGAAGAGTCTGTGCTCTTGAAGGCTTTTGGGTCTCAACCTTCCACTTCTTGGGTGTCTCCGCCTTACGATGAACTCATGGAGCTGATGTCTCGTAAGGTGTGTGAGTCACTGGAGGCCATGGAACCTGTCCCTCGGAAGCCAAACAAGTTCATCTCTTCCCCAGTGGACAAAGCCTTTTTGACTAAAGGAGTGCCTGTTGATGCCATGGTGTTAGCTGCAGCCACCAAAAAGGAAGTGTCTGAAACATCCGCATCTATCCATCCTACTAACAGAGATTCTAGGATCATGGATAGATATGGGAAACGCATGTTTAGTTCAGTGACTTTTTCTCTGCGATCTCTGAACTATTCAACCCATTTCACGAGACTACAAAAAGATCTCCTGAAAGAGCTAGGGGATACTCTCCAGGGTACAGTAGCTGCAGGGGTTGCCGACAAAGTCAACACGCAGCTCGCTACCCTAAACTCGGTTGTGAACACGTCCATGCGTCTCATATCTTATTGCAGCTGATGGTTTGAGTAGAGCCACTAGTTCAGGCATTGCTCTGTGGAGACAAGCCTGGATATGTGTTTGTTCCTTTGCAGAGCCCTTTAAGTCTTCCTTTATCAACACCCCCATTTGATAGCTCATCTCTGTTTGGGCCTAAAGTAAAGGAAACTTTAACCAGGTGTGAGCAGGAAGGCAAGACCCTATCTGCTGTTGGGAGTCCATTTTTCTAACCCTAATCTGCCATATCCCAAGGGCCTTAAGGGCAGAAAAATGTGGTTCCGAAAAGCACAGGGAGATTTTCAGGACACACATGGAGAAACCCCTTCTAGAGGCAGAGGAGGGGGTTATAATGGAAGATGCTGCCTGCGCGGCAGAGGGGGGTCCGCAGCAGCAGGGTGACAGAGGCCAGTTCTCTGGTCAGCCCTACCAGCACTCCTGAAAGGAGGCTTGGCTGTCCGGCTCTGGAGGCAGTCGGGGTCGCTTATCTTTGTATCCAGAAGCCTGGCTAAACATAACATCAGATACAGCTACAAAGCATCATTTCCAGAGGATATTTCATACCATTCTCTTCCCCTCCTACTCCTGTAAACAGAATCCCAGATGTTCCACCCAGTCTTAGGGAACAAGCAATCATAGAGGTCCAAAAATTGCTAGAAAAAAGTGTCATTCAACCAGTCCCAGCAGACCAAGTTGGATTCGGAACTTACTCAAGATTCTTTTTGGTACCAAAGAAAACAGGAGACTGGATACCTATCTTGGACCTCAGCAGACTCGACCAATTCATAAAGAAAGAGAAGCTCTGAATGGTCACGCTTCAGTCCATTCTTCCCTTCCTATGGAAAGGTGATTGGATGTGCTCCATAGATCTCAAGGACGCGTACTGTCACAGAAAGATGAACAGATGCTCCAGGGGTTATCTGCGTTTCTGGCTGGGAGCCAATCATTACCAGTTTCCAGCCCTGCCCTTTGGTCTCACTACAGCCCCCAGTGTTCAAATGCATGGCAGTGGTCACGGCTCACCTGAGGCGTCTGGGATTCCAGGTGTTTCCATACCTAGATTGGCTCCTCACTGCTACCACCAGGCATCAATTGACTCAGGCAACACAAAATACTCTTGAGACTCTGCCATCAATTAGGCATTACAGTCAGCTTTGAAAAGTCTGCCTTATCGCCATCGCAGCATACCGTTTTTATAGGAGCAGAGTTAGATACCTCAACCACCACTCTACATCTTCCAATCGAAAGAGTCTCACTTCTTCAACAACACGTCATCTCACTGGGGTCAAAGAACAAAGCTACAGCAGCAGAGGTCTTGAAGGTGCTAGGTTTGATGGCGGCAACAATCCTGGCTGTACCACCCGCAAGGATGCATATACGAATCCTTCAATGGCTCCTTTTCACTCAGTGGTCTTACCAAAAGCTACCGATGTACCACATGATTCTCATCACAGATTCTTGCTGAGAGACTTTCGGTGGTGGTTGACGTCTCTTCATGTTACAATCGGAAGACCCTTTGTTCTCCCTCCCCCCAGTAGACACTGTGACCACGGATGCTTCCCTGATAGTGTCGGGGAGGGCATTTTCAGGGAAAGACTGCCCAAGGCACATGGACGGATCAAGAGTCGCATCTGCATATCAATGTTCTGGAGTTGAGAGCAGTACTTCTGGCGTTGCAGTATTTTCAGCACTCTCTTCCTCTAGGGACAATTGCAGTTCGAACAGATATGTCAGTGGTCTGGTACTTGAACAAACAAGGCGGAACCAAATCTTGCCCCCTTTGTCGAGAAGCCCTCTGGGTATGGCAATGGGCTGTGTCGTCCCACCATTTTCTGATAGCAACGCCCATCCCGGGGAAATCCAACGTGATTGCGGACAAGCTGAGCAGGGCAATACTGTTGCCTCACGAGTGGTCTCTCCACCAACGAATTGCAGATTTGATTTTCCGCAAATGGGGTCAGCCTTGCTGCGACCTCTTTGCCAGTCACATCAATACCAAATGCAGAAGCTACTTTGCCCTAATACCACCTCCAGTGCATTCCCCGAGAGATGCACTCTTACACTATTGGCCTCTGGGTCTCCTATTTGCATTCCCACCTATTCCATTCATACCCAAGGTTTTACAGAAAGCAAAATCGCTGGGAAGGACAGTTATCCTTATAGCTCCCTACTGGCCTCAACAGATTTGGTTCCCCTTCCTTCACCATGATCTACTGGAGGATCCATGGATCCTGGACCCAGTTCCGGACCTTCTGACACACCCGTCACGGGACCTCCATCCTTCGCTGCAGTCCCTAAAACTGACTGCTTGACTAATCCACTTCCACTAATTGCCAGGCTTCATTCACTCTCAGATGATACAAGACAAATCCTTTTGTCTTCTCACAAGCCATCCACCAGGAAACTATACCGCAGTAAGTGGAACAGGTTCTCAATTTGAGCCAATATACAGAAAATAGACCCTTTCCGAGCTCCTCTATCATCCATTTTAGAATTTTTGACAGATTTTTAAGGAAGGAGCAGCAGCTGCCACACTTAAAGTCCGTTAGCCGCCATATCAAATTTCCACCTTGGATTCGATGGGTTGAACGTTATGGGCCATAAGTTATCCAAGGCTTTTCTTAAAGTTGCTTTTCACATGAGACCTCCTGTCAAAATCTTGTTCTCACTGGAATTTGAATTTTATACTGTCTCAAATAATTTTCCCCCTTCGAACCAGCATGTTCTTGTGATCTCAAATATTTGTCCTGGAAGACTATATTTCTAGTAGCCATTACTTCTGCCCGCAGAGTGTCAGAACTTCAAGCATTATCAGACCTCCTTAAATGATTTTCCATGCTGATAATCTCTCAGAACAAACCCCTCCTTTTTGCCTAAAGTCTGTTCTGAATCCAATATCAGTCGGGTCATTGAGTTGCCAGTCTTTTTTCCCAACCACTCTAACAAATTGGAATACATGCACAAACTTGATGTACACAGCTTAGATTTGATCTTGATAGAACTAAGGATATTAGAAAATCAGATCAACTTTTCGTATCCTTTTCGGAGGCCAAAAAAGGTAATCCAGTGGCTAAAACAACCCTATCTAAATGGTTGTCCGATTGTATATCCTTTGTTTATGCGAATGCAAACATGCTATTGACACACAAACCTCAGGCTCATTCTACCAGAGCCATTTCTACGTCTTCTGCCTTTCAAGCTAAATTGCCCCTTGACAGTATTTGTGCTGCAGCCACTTGGTCTAAGCCTCATACCTTTATCACACATTACAAAGTAGATAAGGCTTCAGGGACAGGTCTTCCCTTGGTTCCACGGTATTGAAAAATGTACTTCCATGAGCCATCCAAGATTGAGGGTGCTAGGGGGTGCTACCCATCAGTGAGAATAAACGGCGAGATTTAACAACTTCACATAAAGAAGTTATGTACTCACCGTAACATTCCATGTGAGTTGTTTATCTCGCCTTTATTCTCATGTCCCTCCCTCCTTCCCCCTCCTGGCTGACAGTTGACTTAGAGGCTAGTACCATCCTGGTTATTCAATACTACTACTTCACCTTTGGGAAGTGCTTCCTTGTAGAAAAAGAAAAAAATAAAAGGGTATATATACTCGCAGCAAACGAGATCTGAGGCAATTCCAGCAGTGCATTGTGGGATAAGGGGCTTGGTCTCGAGCCACTGGCAAACCTTGGGCTTTGCTATCGGCGTGTCAGACCCAAGGATCGTCTCCAAACCCATCAGTGAGAATAAAGGTGAGATAAACAACTCACATGCAACGTTATGGTGAGTACATAACTTCTTTTTCCTCTCATTCCTTGTGTGCAACAGGAGTTCCTTTGGTGGGCAGAGGCCTGTCACCAAAACAAGGGACTGTCATTCATTCTATCCCCTGCCACCTAAACCCTAACTACAGACACATCAGACTATGCTTGGGGGGCCCATCTGGCAGGGAGATGCATTCGGGATGAATGGAGCCCAAATCAAATGCACCTACATGTCAACCAGAAAGAAATGCTAGCTGTACAGAATGCTCGGACAGCCTTCAAGGACTTCCTTCATCCATGATAACTACTGATAGATGGACAGCACCACAGTTAATGTGGTACATAAGCAGGGGGTACCCACTCCTACCACCTTTGCAGACTAGGCATGGCTTTGTGGAACACAGCCTTGACTTATCATATACATCTACAAGCTCAATTCCTGCCAGGAAAGCAAAATATTCTGGCAGACCTAAGCAGAAAACTTATGGACCCACACGAATGGAAACTGGACCCAGAAATCTTCATGTTGACACGAAAATGGGGGAGCCCAGACATTGATCTTTTTGCCTCTCCCCAAAACTACCAGTTAGGCAACTTCTGCACAAGAATTCATCACAAAACAGCTTGGAAAGTGGATGCTCTATCCTTCAACTGGAAAAACCTATCCGTTCATAGGTTCATAGTTTGATACTAAGCTATCTGCCCTAGGACATTTGTAAGCCTAGCCAGAGTGTGTTTGGTTTTCGCCACCCTTTTAGACTAGTTGTCTGTGCCTCTGTATAGTAGGTCACAGAAGGTAGCCCTTTTAAGGTTAGTTTATTGTACCTCTGTCAAGCAGGGACACAAGAGATCCCAGTGGTAAACTTACGATCTCCCATCCACTCATCAAGATCCCTCTTGAAGAGGGTCAGTGAGGGGCTGTGCCTAACATGGATTGGGATTTTGTTCCAGAGTGAGGGGAGCCTCTGGGATATGAATCTGTCCCTCCAGCATGTCCTATTTATTTCTGTGCTGAGGTTCAAGTCCCTGGAGCGTGCGGCTCTAAGGGATTTGGATTTCCTGAGGTGAAGCATGTCCATTAATTCTGGGTTGGACATGGTTTTGTACGTCAGACACAGATCGCCACTGAGTAGAACTGGAGTTTCTTTAGCCGAACTGCATAGGGCATCTGTTTGAGCCCCTTGATCCTCTTGGTGAGATACTTTCGGGGTCTTTCCAGTTGCTGAAGGTGTTGGGTAAGGTACATCCCAAACGAGGCATTGTACTCAATTATGGGCCTGACAAATGATGAGTAGAGGGGCACAATGACCTCTCTATCTAGATGTGAACCCTTTCATGCTAAGGTGGGCTATATAGGATGTCTTTCTAACCACTTTAGCAACGTGATTGTCAAAGGAGAGATTGCTATCTACTTGGGTCCCCAAGTCCCCAATTACTTCCGTACTTAATGGATTACCACCTATGTGGTAATTTGTGGGCACTTTGTTTTTCCCAAAGGGGATGACTATGCACTTTTTGGCATTTAGCTTTAGGCCATGGCTCTGGCACCAGTTATCCATCTCTGGGAGATCCTTTTGGAGGATGCTTGTCAGCCGGAGAGTCTTACAGCACCCAGTTTGCAGTTATCTGTGAACTTGGTCAGCCATAGTCCACCCGTGTTAGCCTGTACCTTTGAGAAATATATACCGAACAAGAGAGGTCCTAGGACTGAGCCTTGTGGGACACCACTTGTAACTGGTTTAGAGTATGACATGGCACCTGCTATTCTGACCATGTGGGTTCTATCCCTAAGCCAGTTTGCAACCCATCTTGTGACATAGGGGTTGATATTTAAGCTGGTGAGCTTATTTATGATGCCCGAGTGGGGTATTGTGTTGAAGGCTTTTGTGAGGTCCAGGTCAGCTGTGTGGACTACCTTCCCTTTATCTGTGGCTTTGGTAACTGTTTCACAGAAGTCAACCAGGTTCAAGAGGCAAGATCTGCTCTTAAAGCCGAATTGGGTAGGATCCAGTGTCTGGAGGTTCCCAATGTCTTTGTTTATGATTTCCATGATGATACGCTCCCTAGCTTTGCAGACCAGGCCAGTCAGGCTTATAGGGCGATAGTTTCCGGGGTCTGTTGTGGCACCACCTTTGTGGAGTGGAACTACTGTTGCTGTACGCCATTCCTTGGGTACATATCCTGTAGTAAGGCTGAGATTGAACAGTGACTTTATATGAGGGTTTAGTTCTTCTTGGAGCTCGTGTAAGACGCAGCCCGGGACACCGTCTGGTCCCATTGATGCTGTGTTTTTTGCTTTGGAGAGGGCAGCTCTCACCTGTGCATCTGTGATCTCAGGAAGGCTACACTCTGTTGGGATAGACATTTGCTCTTTTTTGGGGGGGGGGGGTAGAAGTTTGCACTGAACCTTTCTGCCAAGATGTTGGCAATGTCTGTGGGTTCAGTGTATTTTTTTTCATTTTGCACTAACTCGGAGCATATCTGGGAGTTGCCTCCCAGGTTTCTGACAACTAAAGAAGGCCTTGTGATTATCTTTAGTGTGCAATTTTTCTTTTGAAGCTGGCCTTAGATGATTTTATGAGGGATCGTAGTTTCTTGCTAGTACTGATCAATGACTCCTTCCCTTTTTGGGATTTTGCTCTGTCATGTAGTAGCTTTCTCCTTCTGTTGTATAGCCTATTTATGGCCGGGGTCCACCAGACAGGCCTCTTGCCTTTGGAGGAGTGAGTCTTTTTGTTTTATTTGGGATAGCATGCTCCATGCATTCCTGTAGGTGTCCATAGAATGCTTTTGTAAAGGATTCTTCATTTTGTGCCGTATTTTCCATTGGCCCGGGGGCTTTGAATGATTCCACCTCAGTTTTGAGAAGTGTGAAGTTTGCTTTTGAGAAGTTCTTTACCGTGGTTTCCTTGGCTAGGGGTGGGGACGGAATATGGATGTCCAGTGAGATTTGTTTATGGTCTGATCTTGCCAGTGAGGGGTATACCTCTGGTGTGGAACATAGAGACCCCATGTTGGTGATGACCAGTTCCAATATGTTTTCCCCTCTTGTGGGAGTGGTGACCACTTGTTCCATAGCATTTGAGTTTATAAATTCTAGGAACTGTTGGAAGAGTGTGTTTGGGCTCGAGTAGTTTTCCCAGTCGATGTTTGGGTAGTTGAAGTCACCCAATATAATAGTGTTTGGAGAGACTTTCATATTCTCCATTGTTCTCAGGAAAGCCGAGTGAGGTTCCTGTGTTTGGGATGGTGGTCTGTAGCAGGCTACAAACTGAAAGGCAGTTTTTCCCACTGTTGCACATGGATGGTCTCCGATGCTTCATGCAGTGCCACTAACCTGGAGGTGTGGGTATCTTTGATAAATATGGATACTCCCCCTCCTTTTGTGGTTCGGTCCGAGTTTTGGGGCCGGAAAGCATGGTATGAATTATAACCTGTTAGGGGTGCTGTCGGGAGCCTTGAACCAGGTTTCTGTTACTGCATAGATATCTATATTCTCCATACTGAGGAGAGTCTCGAGTGCATGCATCTTGAGGTTTAGACTTCTGGCGTTGTGCAGCATTACCCTTAGTTTTTTTTTCTTTGTGTTGTCTATGAGGGTGGGTTTGTCTTTTGAGCCTTGCCTAAAAAAGGCACTATGGGGGAGGCAAGAACCTTTGCCAGTATTCGAAAACCCAGGGGTGACAGGTGCAAGCCGTCCCTAGCGAAGCAACGTGGCTTGTCGAGCATGTCATCCCAGACTGACAGACACTGGATCCCCTTTGAATGACACCAATACTTTAGCCAATTGTTAAAATTGATCATTTTGTCTTTTATACTGTGGCATCATTCTTGGTGATGGTAAGATGCTACTCAAGGTCAGGGTCATACCGGCCTGGGCTACATGATCAGAGAGCTTCTGTAAGTCTTTTTTCATGTAGTCCAGGGAGGTATGTCTCAGGTCATTCACACCAGCATGGGCAATGACAGAGTCATATTTGTACTTGCTTTGGAGTGACCTGAGTGCTTGTGTTATGTGGCGGATCCTGGCACCCAACAGTCAGCTTACAGTAAACTTCTCCTTGTTCAGCCTGGTGAGTGGGACGTCAGTGTGTCTGACAATAGTCACCTATTACAAGTGTATTAGGTGTGTTGTTTAGACTTAAGGGCTGTGACTTTGTGGCACACTGACTTTGTGAGCTATGTGCTACGTGGATATTGTTTTGTGGTAGGTGTTGCTTGGATGTCTGCTTTGGAGGTGTCTGCTGCTTAGGCAGATTTTTATTTTGAGCCTCTGAGTATGTTTTTGTGTGTTTGTGTTTGGTTTGCTGATGCGATAGGTCAATGTGAGACTGGATTTGTGGTGTGTGTGGTTACCTTCTCCTCCTGACAGGCTGTGCCCAGTACTAGGTTGAGAGAGCTTAGCCTCCAGTTTGGCTATATAGTTGCATCTCTCATATATTTGAGCTTGTTGGGAGGAGGAGAGGGTGGTCTATATACATAAGGCAGTTGTAACATTGCCTCAAGATTCCCATATTCACCAGCTGGACTGGAGAGTAAACTCAAAACTGACCTTTGGACATGCCTGAATAATATAGGGAACTACTTATTGACTGATCAGAAAGAACCAATAGGGAGCAAGTGCTTAGAAAGGAGTATAAGAGGATGGTAGTGCTTTAGTTTGTGTTTACCTATGAGATTACTTATACGAGCAAGTGCAGGGCTTTAGAATGAAAATAGAGTGCTTAATTAGAGATTTAGAGCAGTTCTAAGGGAAAAAGTGAAGAGCAGACTTTGTGGAACCGGGAAAAGTTTAAAGTCTATGCGTTTCCCCCTCTGCCTCTGCTCTCCAAGGTTTTACTAAAAGTCAGACAGGAAAAAACAAAAATGATTCTGATTGCTCCGGACTGGACTCTCCAACACTGGTACCCGCTTCTGCCGTGATACTTGCCTCAGACACCTTGTCTATTGTCTCAGCAGAACTATCAAATTCTGCACACTCGGTTCCAAACTCTGGATCTTTCAGCATGGCTAATAAACTAATTTTACCAATCACAAATCAAATCTTATGCTGATAAATGGAAGATATTCTATGCCTCGGAACCAAGCACAAGGAATAAACACAGCAATGCCAAATATTAGTCAGATTTTGAAATATTTAACTGAGATGCTTCACAAAGGCCTATCTTTTTCTTCTATAAAAATCCATGCCTCTGCCATCTCGGCTCATTACAACACAGAGCCTCCTCTCTTTTCTCATCCCCTGCTAAAGCAGTACCTCAGAGGGGCCAAAAATTTGACATCTCCCAGGAGAGCACCTACTCCCACTTGGGACCTCAATTTTGTGTTGGAAAAACTCACCCTGCCTCCTTTTGAACCAGCTGCTACTGCAGACATAAAATTTCTGTCTTGGAAAACAGCCTTTCTTTTAACAGTCACTTCAGCTAGAAGGATTTCAGAACTACAGGCTCTCATGGCAGTGGAGCCTTTCATTATCTTTCATCCGGACAGGGTGGCCCTCGGGACCAATCCTTTTTTATGCCTAAGGTGGTATCCAGTGTGGCTCTTAACCAGACCATTCATCTGCCAACTTTTTTCCCAAATCTGCAGAACAAGGTGGAGCAGATTCTGCATTAATTGAATGTACACAGACAATGAAGATTCTACTTAAACAGGACAAAATCTCTAAAAGTCTGAGCAACTACTGGTGGCATTTGCTGCAGGGGCAGAGGGGAAGGCTATATTAAAGCAGACTATTTCAAAAAGGATAATTTGTTTCTGCTACATGCACCATGGTAAACCTGTCCCCAAGGGGATCAGATCCCATTCCACCAGGGCTGCATCTACTTCTGCAACTTTTCTCCGAGGGCTTCCTACCAGAGACATTCTAGAAGCTGCTACTTGGAGCTCAGTTGATACGTTCACAAAACATTACCATTTACCTCTCTTAAATCCAGGGCAGGCTTTGCCACTGCTGTCCTGCAGGGCCTTATAACTGCTCCTAATGCTGTATAATTCCAGCCTCCCATCCATAGCTTTCGGATTCTACCCAAATGTATTGACTGCAACAGTGAAACACGAAGAACATAGTACAGATGTGTACGCTTACCATAAATGTAGATGTTCGTGTGTATTCACTGTTGCAGTCTGGGTTACCCACCCGCTAGCCCCCTTTCTTCTCTATTTTTATACCTCTTCTTTCCTTCACTATGCTCAAAAGCCTTTTTTGGTGTATTTGTTGGACGTAAATTTTTTGTGTTCTAAAATACCCATGTGTGTGTAAATTATATATATATATTTATATATATATATATATATATATATATATATATATATATATATATATATATTTTTTTGCTCCCCATTTGGGGGGCACCTGACATATGGGGCAAGAAAAACTGATTAAAATGGCGTCTGCTGCATGTTTTATTATTCCTGACGTCATGGAAGAGGAGACAGCAACTGACGTAGGACCCAAGACTGTTATTCAGGCTGACTGAGGGCAACCTGCCAGCAGATTACCCAAATGTAATGACTGCAACAGTGAATACACTCGAACATCTACATTTATGTTAGGTGTACACAACTGTACTTTCCTTCACTTCTTTCTGGTGATGAAAAGTCTGAACCCAAGTAAATTCCTAAATTAGCACAAACAACTTTGGCTCGGGGACCTCAACCGCCCTCCACAGCAATGTCCTTGGATGTTCTTTGTGTTGCACTGTTGCAGTCATCACATTTGGGTTTTCCCTGCCAGGGTAGCCCTTAGTCGGCCCGAATACCAAAGGCTTGGTATTTCTGCATCTGTTGCAGTCGCTCTAGGACTGACATCAGGTTGTCACTAGTGTAAAATGAGGCAGCCGGTGCCATTACATCAGTCTTTCTTGCCAAGGAGCCCGAAGCAGAAGTAGTTCGCATGAGTGCCGGATGGCTCTTACCTGAGTTTTTGTTTTCTGAATTGAAGTTGAGGTCTTCTAAAGCTAAGTACCCTGTTGGGGATTCTTTTTTCTTGCTCTAACCGATGTCAGAAAAAGTTAGTCTCCCCTGTGGAAAGCAAATACCACATAGTCTTTCATTCTTACTGCATCACTTGCTTAGGCCCAGACCACGACGTCCCCCGCTGTTGCTTTTGTACTTTATTCAACACCAGAACTATACGTCATCGGGCCATTGTTGTTGCTAGAAATTTTTGCTTTCAGTCCTCTATTCCGATATGGCTTCGATAAGCCATCTGACAGCAGATACTCCGAAAAAACGTAAGGATAAAGACAGACCGCACAGGTCCAAACCTACTGACGACGCTTCTGTTAAGCTAGTCTGTTCTCCAGTCCTCAATGAGGCACTTTCGCAGCCCCTGATGCCCACTTCTGTGGATTCGCAGGCTGCTACTGAGACCCTTTTGGAGTCCGGTATGCCACGGGACTCGTAGACTATGGATCCTGCGGATGTCTCTACCTTGGATGGGTCTGGAGCCACTGAGTAGGCACTGGCTTCTGAGGAAGTACTTTGCTCTACCGATTCTTGACAGACTTCTTTCGCGTCTACCGTTCTTTCGAAATCTACCGAGTTTCTAAGACTCAGGGTATAGTTGGAATGTCAGGACTTCCCTCAGTCTAAACTGAGACTCTGGAAATTCTTAGATCTTCCAGAGCACAGACCTCTGGCCATTCCTTCTGTCCTGGATATTGTAGATGTTTTCATGGAATCTAGTTTGACTTCTGACACCTTCCCTCCTCCCAGGAAACCTGACAGGTATTATAGAGTCCCTGACTCTCTCAGATTTCTTTTCAAAAATCCTATTGCTGACCCTGAGGTTATTTCTCAAGGGCCTAAAGGAATTACAGCAACTTCCACTAAGAATCTCACCCCCTCAGATAGGGATTCCCAAGCATTAGACAGATGGGGTAAAAAGTGTACACCTCTGCTACTCTTGCTGTTGGAGCACTAACTTGTCAGTTCCATATGCTAAAATTTCAGCAACATACCAT
The DNA here is from genome assembly GCF_019279795.1 of Protopterus annectens. Classification (NCBI taxonomy): domain Eukaryota; kingdom Metazoa; phylum Chordata; order Ceratodontiformes; family Protopteridae; genus Protopterus; species Protopterus annectens. The sequence continues at coordinate 1,355,834,833 of NC_056741.1, read as the reverse complement.
GGAACTTCTCAAACAAAAAATATCTTTTCCTGCTTGTGCAGAAAATAGTTACAAGAGTTAATGCATTCTGCGTTAAGTATTTAAGTACACGTTAGTGTGGTTTTGACGCCCTAGAAGCATTTTGCAGGGCATCAGTCACTGGTTCTGTCCTTGGAAGGCATGCTTGGCTTAAGGAACAGCCCTTGCCAGACCATGGCAAGTCCAAATTATTGGACACAGCCTTGCTCAAAGACAGCTTATTTGGTACCAAGGCAGAGGAGGTCTTAAAAAAGATGGAAGAAAAGGCTAAGTCAATGCAGACAGTTAAAAACTTTCTGCAGGTCCAGCAGGCATTGCCCTTCCAAGCACTGGTCCTTTCCTGTCCCCTCCGAGTCAGTTCAGCCCAAACCCTGGGGAAGCAGCCCCCCCCCCCAGACAGCATTCCCATGGAATGCATAGATCTAAGCAATGGAGTTCCTCCTCTTCAAAACCAGGGAGTGCTAAGCCACCCCTCATGGTAAAAACTCGCAATGACTTTCCACTTCCATCTCCTCCCTCTGCCCACCTGCACTTGCCCCTAGGAGGAAAACTCTCCTTCCATGCAAGCACCTGGGCCACCATTACATATGACCACTAGGTCCTCAACATAATGTCCCAGTGATACAGATTTTATTTCCACACACTACCAACCCCAAAAGGGTTCCCAGATATCCCCCAAACCAGTGGGGAGAGGCCAAAAAGCAAGTCCTTTTCCTGCTCTGAGGGCAATAGAGCACATTCCTACAGAACAGATAGGCTAAGTTTTCTACTCCAGACTCTTCCTGGTACACAGAAAAGAGGGCACCTGGCACCCCATCCTCTGTCTTTCCATTCTAAATACCTTTCTGGTGATACCAAAATTCAAAATGCTCACTCTCCAGCAACTACTACCTATGCTCTAAAAGGATGCTTGGTTAGCCACCCTACATCTAAAAGACTCCGAACTGCACACCCCTGTCAGGGAATCATGTAGGAAATATCTACGATGTTTGTGTTTCACTGCTGCAGTCATTACTCTTGGGTTATCCTGCTGGCAGGCTACCCTCAGTCGGCCAGCATTCCAAAGTCTAGGTCCGGCGTCGGTTGCTGTCGCCTCTTCCCTGATGTCAGTGCGCCAGGGGTATAAAAGATGCAGCCGACGCCATTTTCTCCAGTCTTTCTTGCCGCGCGGTGCCCGAAGCAAAAGCAGTTCTCAAGTGCTGGTCGGCCGACTCCTGAGATATGCAAATCCAAATTTTGGAACCGAAGTCTTCATTAAAGCTAAGTACCCCGTCTGGGAAACTTTTTTCTTGCTCCAGACCGATGTCAGAAAAAGTAAACAATTGTATTTCTTGTGGGAAGCAAATACCTCATAAGGATTTCCACTCTTACTGTATTCCTTGCCTAGGTCCTGATCACAATGTTGCTAGCTGTCTGTTTTGTTCTAGATTTAACCAACGCACTATTAAGCGTCTGTTCAATTTTGCAATTCACTACTTTGGCCGAAGATTTAATTATGCCGTCGGAACAGCCGACAACCGGAGTTTACGAAAAACGCAAGGAAAAAGGATAGGCATCCGAGGTCCAAAACCGATGAGGCCTCTGCTAGGCCAGTCGCCGGTTCTCTGAGGCGCTTTCACAGACCCTGGCGCCCACTACCTCAGAGCCACAGGCCGCTTCCGACTCCCACGTGGAGCCGACTGGGCTTCTGGATACTCAAGGTATTGGACACTCTGAAATCATTCCCTCAGATGGGTCTGGAGCTGCTGAGAAGGCATCGGCTTCTGAGGGTGTCTTCAGACCCACACAACTGTATATTAAGCCATCTTCAGCTTCAAAGACTAAAGTAGCTCTAAAGACAAACAAGTACAGCCTTCTCCTGCTCAGACTTCCATGCCTAAAAAACAGATGCTCAAAATTGCCGAAGACCTAATTACTTTGATCAGGGGCTCCCATCCCCCTCTTGATAATAGGCCTAGGCAAGAGACTGTGATTCTTCTGATCAGGTTTCTTTTTCCTCCGATTCCTCTTCTGAACAGGATTACTCCATGCTTCCCTATGAGGATTCTGATGCTGAAGAATCTATTCCTTCAGCCTCTCCTCCTGAGGATTATTATTTTGGGGAAACCTTGCATACCATGAGGGAGCATTTCCATTGGGAGAGCCAAGATTATTCTGAATCTAAGAAAAGGCTCAGAGACTTTCTGTTACTTCCTCAGCACAGACCCCTTGCTATTCCACCTGTTCTAGACATTGTAGATGTATTTTCAGAGTACGGCCTGTCCCCTGACTCTTTACCCCCTGCACATGCTAAGCCAGACAAATACTACAGGGTCCCGGATTCTCATAAATTCCTATATGAAAACCCCGCTGCTGACCAAGAAACTATATCTCAGGGTCCCAAAGGGGTTAAAGCTTCCACTGCAAAAAACCCTGTACCCTCCGATAGGGATTCTAGGGCTCTAGACAGATGGGGGGGGGGGTCTACACTTCTGCTACCGTGGCTGTAAGGGCTTTAAATTGTCAGTTTCATATGCTTAAATATCAGCAATATTTAATGTCACTGCGTAAACAGAAATTGTTGACAAATACTGAATGTTCAGAGAACAAGGAATTGCAGGATTTATTGCATGCAGCTGAACAAGTGGCAAAGCATATTTTACAATGTGGTTATGATTCACTGGAGGCCTCTTGCGGGGCCGCTGTTACAGGTTCTATTAGAAGGCATGCCTGGTTAAAGGAACAGAATCTGCCTGATCATGTTAAAGCAAAATTATTAGATGCACCATTACAGCATGATACTTTGTTTGGTACTAAAGCAGAAGAGGTGTTGAAAAAAATAGAGGATAAAGCAAAATCCATGCAGACAGTCAAGGATTTCTTAGAGGTACAGCCACCCAGGTTTAGCAGGAACTGGCCTTCAAAAAAATGGTCCTTTCCAGTGTCAGACAGGCCACAAAGAGGCAGATCTCAGCCCCAAGGCTCATACAGGACTGAACAATGGGGTGCTCCTACCTCCAAAAGCGGAGAAGACAAATCACAGCCTTACAGGAAACTGTCCCAATGACTTTCCTCTACCAGATCCAAGCACTTTTCTTTTGGCAGCCCCCTTAGGAGGAAAACTAGCACTTTTTCATCAAATTGGCAAATGGTTGCCCAAGACAAATGGATCCTGAACATAGTGTCCCAAGGCTATAGGTTCTATTTTCACACTCTACCAAGGTCAAAAGGTATGCTAGACCTGCCACACAGTCAATGGGCAGAGGCACAAAAACAAATTACAGCCCTCATGGACATGAGGGCCATTCAGCAAGTACCACAACAAGAGCAGGGGCAAGGATTTTACTCCAGACTTTTCCTAGTACCCAGAAAGGACAAAACCTGGAGACCAGTACTGGACCGGTCTATACTAAATACATTTCTGGAAGCTCCAAAATTCAAGATGTTGACTCTACAGCAGCTACTGCTCATGCTGGGCAAGAAGGCGTGGCTCGTAACTTTGGACCTAAAAGAGGCATACCTGCATGTCCCAATCAGACAATCTTGCAGAAGATACCTTCGATTCATAGCTGGCTCAAGGCACTACCAATTCTCTGCACTGCCCTTTGGCTTATCTACTGCACCCAGGGTCTTCACAAAATGCCTGGCTCCAGTAATTGCGTTTTGCAGAAAAAAGGAATTGAAATGTATCCCTACTTGGACGACTACTCTAATTCAAGCAGAGAACAGACACATTCTTCTAAAGCATCTGGCGTTTGTAAAAAGATTACTAATTGGCCTAGGGTACACAGTAAACGAAAAGAAATCAAAACTAGTGCCCTCTCAAGAGATAATATTGCTGGGTGCAAGCTTAAATACAACTGCCCAGATGGCTTATCTCATGCCAGACAAACAAAAGCATCTGACTACTTACTTCAAGAAATTGGCAACAAAAACCCACTTATCTGCAAGGAAAATCCTGCAGGCCTTAGGTTTCATGGCATCCTGCATTCTACTAATTCCATATGCCCGTCTGCATATGAGGAAATTACAGTGGTATCTAAAAAGTGTTTGGACTCAGCATTGCCACAGCCTGGAGACAGTAATTGCACTCATTCCCTGCCTGCAACAGGAGTTTCGATGGTGGGCAGAAGCCTGTCACCACAAGGCTCTGCCATTCAGTCTACCCACAGCCAGACAGACACTGACAATGGATGCATCAGATTATGCCTGGGGGGCCCATATGGCAGGGAAATGTATTCAGGGCACATGGCCTGCAAACCAGATGCATCTTCACATCAATCAAAAAGAGATGCTAGCTGTTCAAAATGCCCTGACATCTTTCAAGGACCTGCTTCATCCAGGACAGTTTGATAGACAACACTACGGTCATGTGATACATAAGCAAGGAGGTGCACATTCCTACCCCCTATGCAGACAAGCAATGACCTTATGGGACACAGCATTGTCTTTTCAAGTTCACCTGCAAGCACAATTCTTGCCAGGAAAAACAAATATTCTGGCAGACTAAATAACAGAACCCTCGTGGATCCCCACGAATGGAAACTGGATCCACAAGTGTTCAGCATGATAAGGAAATGGGGATGCCCAGACTTAGATCTATTTGCCTCCCCTCACAACTGCCAATTGCAGAGATTTTGCACAAGGATTTATCCCAAGCAAACATGGAAAGTGGACGCCCTATCCTTCAGCTGGAAAAATCTAACCGTATATGCCTTTCCTCCACTGCCTCTCCTTCCCAGGGTACTCCTAAAGGTCAGACAAGAGAAGCCAAAAATGATAATGATTGCACCAGACTGGCCACGCCAACACTGGTACCCAATCCTAAAGAGCTTGTCTCAAGGTCCAGCTTGGATATTGCCTCAAACTTCTCACTTGCTGACCCAACAAAACAATCAGATCCTGCACAGCCAACCCAAGACCTTTAAATCTGGCAGCATGGTGGATAATGTAGCCATTCAGAACACTCCTCTTTCAAAAGCTGTTATGGATGGTATCTTGGAGGCCTAGTACCAGAAAATCTTATGCAGAGAAATGGAAAAGATTCTGTGCTTGGAACAAGGCATTGGCACAGGTGTACCAAATATATCTCAGATTTTACAATACCCGAGTTGCTGAACAAAGGCCTTTCTTTCTCATCAATTAAGATTTATGCCTCTGCCATTTCAGCCCATTACAGTGCGGAACCACCTATCTTTTCTCATCCTTTAAAAAGGCAGTACCTCAGAGGGGCCAAAAACATTAGGCCTCCAAGGAGAGCACCAATTCCGGCCTGGGACCTCAATTATGTTTTGGAAAAACTCGCACTGCCTCCTTTCGAGCCAGCATCAACAGCAGATATAAAATTCTTATCCTGGAAAACAGCTCTGCTCCTAGCAATAACCTCTGCAAGGCGAGTCTGAGTTACAAGCACTCATGACTGTGGAACCTTACATCATTTTTCATCCAGACAGGCTTTCTCTGAGGACAAACCCTACATTTATGCCTAAGGTGGCGTCCAGTGTGGCCCTCAACCAAACCATTCACTTGCCTACCTTTTATCCAAATCCACAGAACAAGGGTGAGACAATTCTGCATTCTTTGGACATACACAGGCAGCTACGCTTCTACTTGGACAGAACTAAGTCTTTCAGAAAGACTGAGCAACTTTTAGTGTCATATGCTGCAGGATCACAAGGAAAGGCCATCTCAAAACAGACTATTTCTAAATGGATAGGCCATTGCATCCGTTTCTGCTATTCTCAACATGGCAAATCAGTGCCTAAGGGCATTAGGCCTCATTCCACAAGAACAGCAGCCACTTCAGCAGCCTTCCTCAGAGGAGTACCAACCAAAGATATCTTAGAGGCTGCAACCTGGAGTTCAGTGCACACCTTCACAAAGCACTACCACTTACCTCTTTACTCTAAGTCCAGTGCAGGCTTTGCCACTGCAGTCCTGCAGGGCCTCATAGCCTCTCCTAATCCTATTTAGCCCAGCCACCCATCCTCAGCTTTGGGATTCAACCCAAGAGTAATGACTGCAACAGTGAAACACGAACATAGTACAGTTGTGTACCTACCATAAATGTAGATGTTAGAGTGTATTCGCTGTTGTAGTCCAGGTTACCCACTCACCATCCCCCTTTTCTTTGCTGGGACTTATCTGCACTTCTCTATCCTATACAACCTATTTGGTGTATTTGCTTGTAGATGAAGGAAATGTTATTTTTGTGCATGCATTTTTATTGGCATATTTTTCAGCCTACCAGTTTGGGGGCACCTGACATCTGGGGCAAGAAAAACTGAAGAAAATGGCGTCTGCTGCATCTTTTATACCCCTGGTGCACTGACGTCAGGGAAGAGGCTTCAGCAACTGACGCGGACCTAGACCTTGGAATTCTGGCCGACTGAGGGTAGCCTGCCAGCAGGATAACCCAAGAGAAATGACTGCAACAGTGAATACACTCTAACATCTACATTTATGGTAGGTACACAACTGTACTTTTCAGGTCAGGATCACTGTACTTTCAGTTCTCTGCACTTCCCTTTGGCTTATCCACTGCTCCCAATGTTTTCACAAAATGTCTGGCTCCCGCCATTGCTTTTTGCAGGCAAAGAAATATTCACATTTACCCATACTTAGACTACTACCTAATTCAGGCAGACAGGAAAAGCTGCTCAAGCACCTGGCCTTTGTAAAGGGCCTACTGACCTCCCTAGGGTATACTGTCACTGAAAAGAAATCCAACCTAGTACCCACCCAAAAAGTTATATTCCTGGGAGCAAACCTGGATCCAGCATCCCAGATAGCATTCCTTACACTAGAAAAGCAAACCTACCTGACAGCCTATTTCTCTCAACTAGCCACCAGACACCAGTTATCTGCAAGGAAAATCCTGCAAGCTCTGGGGTTCATGGCATCTTGCATTCTACTCTTTCCATATGCCAGACTGCATATAAGAAAACTACAATGGTACCTGAAAGGCCTTCGGTGTCAACACACTCAAGACCTGGAAACATACTAATGATATCTTGCTTAAGGAAATATTCTTTGGTGGGCAGTACCATGCTTCCATAGCAAGGAGCTACCCTTCTTCCAACCCCATGCCGCCCAGGCCCTCACCCCAGATGCATCCGACTATGCCTGGGGTGCACACCTGGAAGGCAGGTGCATACAGGGGCTAATGGAGCCCACATCAAATACATCTGCACGTCAACCAGAAAGAGATGTTAGCTGTCCAGCACGCCACTGACGGTTTTGACCCCTCCTCTCCCCGGGGGCTCTACTGATCAGAACGGACAACACTACTGTGATGTGGTATATCAACAAGCAGGGAGGGGCTCACTCGTACCCTCTGTGCAGGCTGGCCATGACCCTTTGGCACACGGCCTCAGCTGTGCAACTACACCTGTTAATACAATTCCTGCCAGGCTCCCTAAACACTCTGGCAGACAACTTAAGCAGAAATCTTTTGAACCCACACAAGTGGCAGCTAGACCAAAAAACTCTTACCCTTGTAACTCAGAAATGGGGCACCCCGAAGGTCAACCTCTTTGCTTCTCACTCCAAACATCAGCTTGGCATGTTCTGCACCAGGGAGCCCCACTGCAAGGCCTAGAAAGTGGATGCTCTGTCCTTCCAGTGGGTCAACCTCTTGGTCTTTGCATTTCCCCCACTACCGCTCTTTACAAGGGTAGTGCTCAAAATAAGTGAGAAAAAAACGAGGGCAATCCTGATTGCCCCACTCTGGCCACGCCAGCACTGGTACCCACTGCTGCGCTGCCTGTCACCTCTACCACCATGGCATCTCCCTCAGATCCCAATACTCCTAACCCAGAGGGAAGGAGAATTCATGCATCCCCAATTGCAGACCCTCAACCTGGCAGCCTGGCTTATTCCCTGACCACTGCACAAGTTGCCAGTGTCCGCAAACAGGTTCTAGATGTATGTGAGGCAAGACACCCTAGCATTAGAAAGTTTTATGCTGACAAATGGAAAAGGTTCTGCACCTAGATCCAGGCTAAGGGAGCCGGGCTGGCACAGCCCTCCCTTTCTCATCCTGGATTACCTTTTGGCCTACCACACAGGGCTCTATCCTTTTCTTCAATTAAAATTCATGCCTCTGCTATCTCTGCTCATTTCAGCACAGGCACCTCTTTTCTCACATCCTCTCCTCAAACTGTTCCTAAGAGAGGCTAACAACTTGAGGCCACACAAAAGAGCACCTACCCCAGCTTGGGACCTAAATTTTGTGTTGGAAAAGCTCACCCTGTCCCCCTTTGAACCAGCAGCTTCAGCAGTTAGTTTCTGTCATGGAAGACAGCCTTGCTTCAGGCCATCACTTCAACAAGAAGAGTATTTGAGCTACAACCCCTAATGGTTGTAGAGCTCTTCATCATTTTCCATGCTGACAGGGTGTCCCTCAGGGGTAACTTATCCTTCGTGCCAAAACTGGTGTCCATTGTGGCTCTCAACCAATCCATTCATTTGCCCACCTTTTTCCCTAACCCACAAAACAAGGAGGAAAGGATACTGCACTCTTCAGATGTGCACAGATAGCTCCGATTCTATCTAGACAGGACCAAATCATTTAGAAAGGCTGATCAATTGATGTTTTGTGTTTCACTGTTGCAGTCATCACACTTGGATTATCTGCCTGCAGGTAGCCCTCAGTCGGCCCGAATACCAGAGACTTAGTATTTATGCATCGGTTGCTGTCGCTCCAGGGCTGTCAGGTCGTCTGGTATAAAAACTGTCAGCAGATGCCATTACATCAGTCTTTCTTGCCAAGGAGCTCGAAGCAGAAGCAGTTCGCATGAGTGCCGGTCGGCCGCTACCTGAGTTTTCATTTCAGAATTGAATTATCCTGAAGTCTACTGAAGCTAGGTATCCCGTTTGGGACCCTTTTTTCTTGCTCTAATGTCAGAAAAAGTTAACAATGGTCTTGCCTGTGGAAAGCAAACAGTCACCTGTTTAGGCCCAGACCATGACTTACCTCGCTGTCGGTTTTGTGCCTTGTTCGATGCCCGAAATATTCGTTGTCGGGCCATTTTTGTTGCTAAATACTTTTGTTCTCTCACTCCGTATTCCGAAATGGCTTTGGTAAGCCATCCAACTACCCATCTTCTGAAAAAACGTAAGGATAAAGACAGAGACAAGACCGCACAAGTCAAAAGCTGCCGATGGTGCTTCAGTTAAGCTAGTTGCTAGTTTACCAGTACTCAGTGAGGTGCTTTTGTATCCTCTGATGCCAGTTTCATTGCATTCGCAGGCCTCTACCGAGACTCGTTTGGAGTCCGGTATGCCGTGAGGCTCTTCCGACTACGGAACCTGCAGATGTCTCTACCTTGGATGGGTCTGGTGCCGCAGAGCAGGCACCGGCTTCTGAGTAGTACTTTGCACTACTGATGCTCGACACAAACCAACTACCTTTCATGTCTTCAATTCTGTCTAAAACTACCGAATTTCTAAGGCCAAGAGTACAAGCTACGCCTAAAAAAAAACGACCAAAGAGCATGCACCTGTTCCCTTGCCACATCGTCAAATGCTTAAAATGGCAGAAGACCTTATGCTGATTAGGGTAAGTCAGCCTTCCCCTGCTAAGAGAGAGTCCTGTCCCCCAGCAGCTTCAACAGACCAAGAGTCCGACAACTCTGAGGTATCTGATTATGAAGACATACCCTTATCTGCTTATGAGGATTCAGATGCAGAGGAATCCATACCTTCGGCTTCTCCAAAGGATTTTTCTTTTGGTCAAACCTTGCATACTTTGAGAGTTATTTCCATTGGGAATGCCAAGACTGTCCTCAGTAGAGAGAGACTCGGAGAATTTCTAGATTTGCCACAACATAGGCCTTTAGCAATACCCCCCAGTCCTGGATGTTTTGGATGATGTCTTTATGGAATGCAGTTTAACTCCTGGTACTTTACCCCCTGCTCCTAGGAAACCAGAAAGGTACTACAGAGTACCTTACTCTCAAATTCATTTTCAAAAATCCTACTGCTGACCCAGAGGTCATCTCCCAGGGGCCAGGTAGGTATCAAAGTAACCACAGCTAAGAATCCCACCCCTTCGGACAGGGATTCTAGAGGTCTGGACAGATGGGGTAAGAAAGTATACATCTCTGCAACTCTCGCCATTAGGGCTTTGATTTGTCAGTTTCACATGCTGAAATACCAACAACATATTATGGAACTTATTAAACAATAAATAGCTACCTTTACAGACTGTGCAGAAAATAAAGAATTGCATGAGCTTATGCATTCTGCAAGCCAAGTCAGCAAGCATACATTGCAGTGTGGCTTTGACGCCCTAGAAGTGTCTTGCAGGGCAGCAGTCACTGGTTCTGTACTGAGAAGACATGCTTGGCTTAGGGAGCAGACCTTGCCAGACCATGTCAAATCAAAGTTATTAGACACTCCTTTGAACAAAGACAAAACTGTTGGGCACCAAAGCAGAAGAGGTTCTTAAAAAGATGGAAGAAAAAGCTAAATATATGCGGACAGTCAAAGAATTCCTGCAAGCACAGCCTCCTAGATTCAGTAGGCATCGCCCCTCAAAACATTGGTCCTTTCCAGCCCATCTCAAACTAGACCCGGGGAAAACAGACCCCTCCCCATACTACAGTCTCTCGGTATGCAGAGTTCTAAGCAATGGAGTGTCTCCACCTCTAAAGCAGGGAGTGCTAAATCACCCCCTTACGGAAAGAATTCCCAATGACTTTGCAACTCCACTCCCCACCTCTGCCCAAGTGCTTGTGCCACTAGAAGGAAAACTTGCCCTTCATGCAAAAAACTGGATTACATCACCAAAGACCGATGGGTCCTCAACATTGTATCCCAGGGGTACAAATTTTACTTTCACTCACTGCCAACCCCAAAAGGGTTCCCAGACCTTCCTCCAAACCAGTGGGCAGAGGCATAAAACCAAGTTCTATTCCTGCTTTCTATAAGGGCAATTCAGCCTGTTCCTGTGGAACAGATAGGTCAGGGATTCTATTCTAGACTTTTCCTGGTACTTAGAAAAGAGGGCACTTGGCGCCCAATCCTAGATATTTTGATTCTCAACACCTTCCTGGTGATACCAAAATTCAAAATGCTCATCCTGCAGCAGCTTCTACCTATGCTACCAAAGATGCCTGGTTAAGTCACCCTAGACTTACAAGAAGCCTATCTGCACATCCCTATAAGGGAGTTATGCAGGAAATATCTATGCTTCAGGACAGGTTCTATGCATTGTCAGTTCTCTGCACTTCACTTAGGCTTATCCACTGCTCCCAGAGTATTCACAAAATGCCTGGCTCCAGCCATTGCTTTCTGCAGACAGAGAAATATTCCAATCTACCTGTACTTGGACGACTGCCTGATTCAGGCAGCTAGGAAATGCTGTTTCAGCACCTGACATTTGTAAAAAAAAAAAAAAAGAAAAAAAAACCTTTAACTTCCCTGGGGTACCCCATCAACGAAAATAAATCAAACTAGTCCCCAGCCAAAAGATTGTATTCCTGGGAGCAAGCTTGGACACAGCATCCCAGATGGCATTCCTCACCCCAGAAAAACAAGCCTGTCAGACTATTTTACTCAAACGGCCATCAGAACCCAGCTACCTGCAAGGAAAATCCTGCAGGCCCTAGGGTTCATGGCCTCATGCATCCTATTAATTCCATATGCCAGACTGCATCTTAGGAAACTTCAGTGGTACTTAAAAAGTCTTTGTTGCCAACATTTTCAGGACCTAGAAACAGTCATTCCTGTAATACCCTGTCTAAGGACAAAGTTTGTTTGGTGGGCAGCAGCATGCAATATCAACCAGAGACTGCCCTTTACTCAACCCCACACCACCCAGACCCTAACCCCAGACACAGACTATGCCTGGGGGGCAAACATGGACAGCAGTTGCGTACAGGGCCACTGGAGCCCAAGTCAAATTCATCTGCACATCAGCCAAAAAGAGATGCTAGCTGTGCAACATGCTTTGACAGCTTTCGGATCCATTCTCTCACCACTACACCTTTTAATAAAACAGACACCACAGTTATGTGGTACATCAACAAGCAGGGGGGAGCCCACTCTGCAGGCTAGCCATGTCCCTGTAGAAGATGGCCTTGGACATGCAGGTCCATCTGCAAGCTCAATTCCTGCCTGGCAAACAAAACTCATTGGCAGATGACTTAAGCATAAATCTCCTAGACCCACGTGATGGCAACTAGAGCCCAGCACCTTCAACCTTCTGATTCAGAAATGGGGGACCCCAGAGCTGGATCTCTTAGCTTCCCCCTGCAATCACCAGCTCAGCATATTCTGCATTTGGACACCTCAGATCAGGGCCTGGAAAGTGGATGGCCCTATCCTTCCCGTGGGTAAATCTCTCAATCTGTGCCCCCCTGTGTCCCTTCTCTCAAGAGTATTGCTCAAGATAAGACAGGACAGACCGAGGACAGTTCTGATTGCCCAGACTGACCATGCCAGCACTGGTACCCACTCCTGCGCAGCCTGTCACTGGTGCCACCCTGGCACCTACACCAGAACCCAACCCTGCTCTCTCAGCAAGGGGGACAGTTCTTGCATCCACAACTGCAAACCCTAAATCTTGCAGCCTGGCTTATTCCTTGAACTCTCCCCCCAGTAACCATCTTAAGCAAGCAGGTGCTGGACGTAATTCTTGAAGCCAGAAGACCCAGTACAAGGAAATCCTATGCTGATAAATGGAAAAAAGGTACTGCTTCTGGATTCAATCTAAAGGAGAGGATACTACTCTGCCCCTCCCTGCCTCTAATCCTGGATTACTTAGCAGATCTACTCCACAGAGGCTTATCCTTCTCCATTAAGTTATATGCCTCTTGCATTTCGGCACATTTCAACACTGAGCCACATCTCTTCTCACACCCTCTTATCAAACAGTTCCTGAGAGGAGCAAACAACTTGAGGTCACCTAGGAGAGCACCTACCCTTGCTTGGGACCTTAACTTTGCACTGGAAAAGCTCACGCTACTCTCCTTTGAGCCTGCCGCATCAGCAGAGTTAAAATTCCTCTCTTGGAAAACAGCCTTGCTTCTGGCCATCACATCAGCTAGACGAGTATATTGAGCTACAAGCACTTATGGCTGTGGAACCCTTCATTATTTTCCATGCTGACAGGGTGTCCCTCAGGGCTATAACCCTTCTTTTATGCCTAAAGTGGTGTCTAGTGTGGCTCTCAACCAATCTATTTGCCAACTTTCTTCCCTAATCCTCAAAATAAAGAGGAAAGGATCCTGCACTCCTTGGACGTGCACAGACAGCTCAGATTTTACCTTGATAGGACTAAGCCCTTTAGGAAGTCTGACCAGTTACTAGTCAGCTTTGCACCAGGGGCAGAGGGCAAGGCCATTTCAAAGCAAACAATTTCTAAATGGATAGCACACTGCATCCATTTCTGCTACAAGCACCATGGGAAACCAACCCCTAAGGGGGTCAGAACACACTCCACTAGGGCAACTTCCACCTCTACAGCATTCTTCAGGGGAGTCCCTACCAGGGACATCCTGGAAGCTGCTACCTGGAGTTCTGTACACAGTCACCAAACATTACCACCTGCCTATCTTTTATAAATCCAGAGTGGGTTTTGCAACAGCAGTCCTGAAAGGCATACTAGCCAGCCCCAACTCTTTTTGACTGCCTCCACCCTTCTTCAGCTTTGGGAAGTGTGATGACAGCAACAGTGAAACACTAACATAGTACAGTTGTGTACACGTATCATAAATGTAGATGTTTGAGTGTATACACTGTTGCAGTCTTGGTTTCCTTCCCTCCAGCCCCCTTGTCTCTCTATCTCCTCTCTCTTACTCACCCCTTTCAGGGGTTTTGGTATTTACTTTTTACTGGTGGCGTTTCCCCACCATAACTTAGCTCCGTATATGGGGGACTTCTGACATTTGGGGCAAGAAAAACTGATGTAATGGCATCGGCTGCCTGTTTTTATACCCCTGACAATCAGTCCTGAAGTGACACCAACCGACACAGAAATACTAAGTCTCTAGTATTCGGGCCGACTGAGGGCTTCCTGCAGGCAGATATCCCAAGTGTGATGAATGCAGCAGTGAATACTCCCTAACATCTACATGTACGGCAAGTGTACACAACTGTACTTTAATCAGCTTTGCTGCAGTAGCAGAGGGCAAAGCCATATCCAGACAAACCATTTCCATATGGATAGCACACTGCATCCATTTCTGTTAGAAGCAACATGGCAAACCTCCCCCTAAGGGGGTTAGGATGCATTCTACCAGAGCAACCGCCACCTCTGCAGCTTTCCTCAGGGGTCCCCACCAGGGACATCCTGGAGGCTGCAACATGGGCATCAGTTCATACCTTCACCAAGCATTACCACCTGCCTATCTTCTCCAAATCCGGGGCAGGCTTTGCCGTTGCTGTCTTGCAGGGCATCCTAGCCAGCCCCTGGTCGTTTTGATTGTGTCCACCCTTTTCTTCAGCTTTGGGAATCAACCCAAATTTGATGACTGCAACAGTGAAACACAAAGAACATAGTACAGTTGTGTACACTTACCATAAATGTAGATGTTCCAGTGTATTCACTGTTGCAGTCCTGGATGTTCTTCGTGTTTCACTGTTGCAGTCATTACACTTGGGTTATCCTGCTGGCAGGCTACCCTCAGTCAGCCTGAATTCCAAAGTCTAGGTCCGGCGTCTGTTGCTGTCACCTCTTCCTTGATGTCCGTGCGCCAGGGTTATAAAAGATGCAGCCAACACCATTTTCCTCAGTCTTTCTTTCCGCACGGTGCTCTAAGGATAAGCAGTTCGCAAGTGCTGGTCAGCCGACTACTGAGATTTTTATGTTCGAATTTCAGTTCTGAAGTCTTCATTAAAAGCTAAGTACCCCATTGGGGAAACTTTTTTTCTTGCTCCAGACCAATGTCGGAAAAAGTTAATAGTATTTCTTGTGGGAAGTAAATACCTCATAAGGACTTTCATTCTTACTGTATTCCTTGCCTAGGCCCTGATAATGATATTGCTAGTTGTCGGTTTTGTGCTAGATTTAACCAGTGCACTATTAAGCGTCTGTACGATTTTACATTGCACTATTTTGGCAGAAGATTTAATTATGCGATGTCAGATAGCCATCCGACTACCGGAATTCACAAGAAATGCAAAGAAAAAGAAAAGGACAGGCATCCGAGGTCCAAAACAGACTATGAGGCGGCTTCTAAGCCAGTCGCCGGTTTGCCGGTTCTCAGTGAGGCACCTTCGCAGCCCCTGACACCCGCTACTTTAGACCCGCAGGCCGCTACCGACTCCCATGTAGAGTCGCCTAGGCCGCTGGAGACTCAAGGTATTGGACCTTGGGAGACTATTCCCTCACATGGGTCCGGAACCGCCGAGCAGGCATTGGCTTCTGAGGGTGTTTTCAGACCAACTCAGTTATTCATTAAAACGACTTCAGCTTCAAAGGCAAAGACTAAAGCACCCTTAAAGACAAAGAAACAAGTGCAACAGCCTCATGGACAGGCCTCCATGCCCAAAAAATAGATGCTCAGAATGGCCGAAGACTTGATTACTTTGATCAGGAGTTCCCATCCCCCAACCGATAAAAGGCCTAGGCAAGAGACAGAATATGAATCTTCAGGTCAGGTTTCCATTTTATCTGATTCCTCTTCTGATCAGGAATACTCTCTTCCTCCCTATGAGGATTCTGATGCTGAAGAATCTAGCCCTTCAGCCTCTCCTCCTGAGGATTACTCTTTTGGGGAAACCTTGCATACCATGAGGGAGCATTTCCACTGGGAGAGCCAAGATTTTTCTGAGTCTAAGAAAAGGCTCAGAGACTTCCTTTTTACTACCACAACACAGGCCCCTAGCTATTCCACCTGTGTTAGACATCGTTGATTATGTATTTTCAGAGTCAAGTCTGACCAGACTCCTTACCTCCATTTCCTGTTAAGCCAGACAGGTACTGCAGGGTTCCTGACTCTCATAAATTCCTTTTCACAAACCCTGCGGCTGACCCAGAAACTCTCTCTCAGGGTCCCAAAGGGGTCAAGGCTTCTGCTGCAGGGATTCTAGGGCATTGGACAGATGGGTGGAAAAAGATTTACACTTCCGCTACCTTGGTTATAAGGGCTTTAAATTGTCAGTTTCATATGCTCAAATATCAGCAGTATATTATGTAATCACTTAAACAGAAAATGTTGACATTCTTAATGTGCAGAAAACAAAGAAATGCAGGATTTATTGCATGCAGCTGAACAAGTTGGAAAGCATACTTTGCAATGTGGTTTTGATTCTTTGGAGGCCTCCTGCAGAGCCGCTGTTACGGGTTCTGTCATTAGGAGGCATGCTTGGTTAAAGGAACAAGTCTGCCTGATCATGTCAAAGCAAAATTATTAGATGCCCCATTACACCATGATACTTTGGTGTTAAAGCAGAAACGGTGTTAAAGAAAATGGAGGACAAAGCTAAATCTATGCACACGGTTAAGGATTTTCTTACAGGTTCAGCCTCCAAGATTTAGCAGACACTGGCCTACAAAGAATTGGTCCTTTCCAGTGTCAGACCACAAAGTGGCAGATATAGATGCCCAAGAGGCAGATCCCAGTCCCAAGGCTCATACAGGTCTAAACAACGGGGTGCTTCTACCTCCAAAAGTGGAGAAGACAAATCACAGCCATACAGGAAACAGTCCCAATGAGTTCCCTCTGCCTGCACGAAGCACTTAACTTCTGGCAGCACCTTTAGGGGGAAAACTAGCACTTTTTCTCAAAATAGACACATAATAACCCAGGACAAATGGGTCCTAGACAGTGTCACAGGGCTACAAGTTTCACTTCCATACCCTGCCAAGGACAAACGGTTGGCCAGACCTGCCAAAACATCAATGGGCAGAGGCACAAAAGCAAGTCTTATCCTTCATGGACATGAGGGCCATTCAACAAGTACAAGAGCAGGGACAAGGATTTTATTCAAGACTGTTCTTGGTGCCAAGAAAGGACAAGACCTGGAGACCAATACTGGACCTGTCCATTCTAAATACATTTCTGGAAATACCAAAATTCAAAATGTTGACTCGACAGCAACTTATGCCCATGCTGGGCAAGAAGGCTTGGCTTGTGACTTTAGACCTAAAAGCGGCATACCTGCATGTCCCTATCAGACAAACATGCAGAAGATACCTCAGATTCAAAGCTAGCTCAATGCATTACCAATTCTCTGCACTGCCCTTTGACGTATCTACTGCACCCAGGGTCTTCGCAAAGTGCCTGGCACCAGTAATTGTATTCTGCAGGCAAAGAGGAATACAAATATATCCTTACTTGGACGACTGCCTCATTCAAGCAGAGAACAAGGGCATTCTACTACAGCATCTGCAAAGAGATTTCTAACAGGCCTAGGGTACATAGTCAACGAAAATAAATCAAAACTAGCACCCTCTCAAGAGAGAATATTCTTGGGTGCAAGCTTAAATACAACTGCCCAGATGGCTTATCTCATGCCAGACAAAGGCAACTGACTACCTATTTCAACCTGTTGGCAACAAAGGCCCAGTTATCTGCAAGAAAAAGTTTGCAGGCTTTGAGCTTCATGGCATACTGCATTCTACTAATTCCATATGCGAGACTGCATATGAGGAAACTTCAGTGGTACCTAAAAAGTGTTTGGACTCAACATTGCCACAGCTTGGAAACAATTACCCTCATTCCCTGCCTGCAACAGGAGTTTCGTTGGTGGGCGAAGGCTTGTCACCAGAACAAGGGACAGCCATTCACTTTACCCCCAGCCAGGCAGACATTAACAACGGATGCATCAAATTATGTCTGGGGGGCCCACATGGCAGGAAGATGTATTCAAGGCACATGGTCTGCAAACCAAATGCATCTACATATCAACCAAAAAGAGATGCTAGCTGTTCAGAATGCCCTGACAGCCTTCAAGGACCTACTTCATCCGAGACGACTACTGATGAAGACAGACAACACCATGGTCATGTGGTATATAAACAAGCAGGGAGGCACTCATTCTTACCCCCTTTGCAGACTAGCCATGACTTTGTGGGGCACAGCATTGACTTGCCAAGTACATGTGCAGGCACAATTCCTGCCAGGAAAGATAAATACTCTGGCAGACGAAATAAGCAGAAACCTCATGGAACCCCACAAGTGGAAATTGGATCCACAAGTCTTCAGCATGATAAGGAAATGAGGATGCCTGGATATAGATCTATTTGCCTCTCCTCACAACTACCAACTAAAAAGATTCTGCACAAGGACTTATCACAGACAAGCATGGAAAGTGGACGCCCTATCTTTCAGCTGGAAAAGCTTAGCAGGATATGCCTTTCCTCCGCTGCCTCTCCTCCTCAAGGTACTCCTAAAGGTCAGACGAGAAGACAAAAATGATACTGATTGCCCCAGACTGGCCCCGCCAGCACTGGTATCCAATCCTAAGGAACTTGTCTCAATGCCCGGCTTGGATATTGCCTCATATACCTAATCTACTATCCCAGCAAAACAATCAGATCGTGCACAGCCAACTAAAGACCTTAAATCTGGCAGCATGGCGGATAATGTAGTGATACAAAATGCACCTCTCACTAAAGCTGTAATGGATGTCATTTTGGAGGCCAGAAGGCCTAGTACCAGAAAATCATACACTGGAAAATGGAAGATATTCTGTGCTTGGAGCCAGGCACAAGGAATTGACACAGCTGTACCAAATATTCCTCGGAGTTTGCACTACTTAACTGAGATGCTGGACAAAGGCCTATCCTTTTCGTCTATTAAAATTCATGCCTCTGCCATTTCGGCTCATTATAATACTGAGCCACCAATCTTTTCTCATCCCTTGTTAAGGCAGTACCTCAGAGGAGCCAAAAACTTAAGGCCTCCAAGGAGATCACCAATACCAGCATGGGACTTCAATTATGTTTTGGAAAAACTCACCCTGCCTCCTTTTTGAGCCAGCCGCTACAGCTAATATAAAGTTTTTATCTTGGAAAACAGCTCTGCTCCTAGCAATAACCTCTGCAAGACGAGTCTCAGAGCTACAGGCACTCATGGCTGTGGAACCTTTTATCATTTTTTATCCAGACAGGGTTTCTCTGAGGACAAACCTGACATTTATGCCTAAGGTAGTGTCCAGTATGGCCCTTAACCAAACTATTCATCTGCCTACTTTTTATCCAAACCAACAGAATAAGGGTGTGAGAATTCTGCATTCTTTGGACATACACAGACCTCTATGCTTCTACTTGGACAGAACCAAAGCTTTCAGAAAGACAGAGCAGCTACTAGTGGCATATGCTGCAGGATCACAAGAAAAGGCTACTAAAAAGCAGACCATTTCAAAGTGGATAGGCCACTGCATTCGTTTCTGCTATTTACAACATGGCAAGCCAGTCCCTAAGGGCATTAGGCCACCCTTCTACCAGAGCAGCAGCCACTTCAGCAGCCTTCCTCAGGGGAGTACCAGCCAAAGTAGTTTTAGAGGCTGCTACTTGGAGTTCAGTGCACATCTTTACAAAGCACTATTATTTACCACTCTACTCTAAATCTAGGGCAGGCTCTGCCACTGCAGTTCTGCAGGGCCTCATAGCTGCTCCTAATGCTATTTAGCTCCAGCCTCCCAACCATAGCTTTGGGATTCAACCAAAGTGTAATGACTGCAACAGTGAAACACTAAGAACATAGTACAGTTGTGTACACGTAGCATAAATGTAGATGTTAGACTGTATTCACTGTTGCAATCCAGGTTACCCACCCACCATCCCCCATATCTTTGCTGCAACTTACCTGCACTTCTCTAATCTATACAACCTATGTGGTGTATTTGCTTGTAGATGAAGGTATTATATGTTTTGGTGCATGCATGTTCTGTTGGCATATTTTTAGCCTACCCTTTTTGGGGCACCTGACATCTGGGGCAAGAAAAACTGAGGAAAATGGCGTCTGCTGCATCTTTTATACCCCTGGCACACTGGCGTCAGGGAAGAGGCGACAGCATCTGACGCCGGACCTAGACTTTGGAATTCAGGCCGACTGAGGGTAGCCTGCCAGCTGGATAACCCAAGTGTAATGACTGCAACAGTGAATACACTCTAACATCTACATTTATGGTAAATGTACACAACTGTACTTTTCCCTCCCTCCATCCCCCTTGTCTCTTGGGGGCTCCTGACAGGGCAAGAAAAACTGATGTAATGGCGTCTGCTGCCTTATTTTATACCAACGACCTGACGTCGGTCCTGGAGCACCGGCAACCGGTGCAGAAATACTAAGCCACTGGTATTCAGGCCAACTGAGGGCTACCCTGGCAGGGATTACCCAAATGTGATTACTGCAAAAGTGAATACAGTAATATCTACATTTATGGTAAGTGTACACAACTGTACTTTCTAAAGCCACATATATCCACTTTGGTGCCATCTTCAGTAACACTGGTCATGGCACTGATATCTACTGCACCGACTATGCCTTCAACTAGCCCCTCATCTCCATCCTATTCGGCACCAACAGGTCACTTCTCCCCTCTCTACACATGTTACTGGTCTTGGGACCGCGGTGCCGATGAGAGCCTGCCCCTTGGACCAGATATTCTCCACAGCAGATCCTTTCTTTGGGCAACAATATAGCCCTTTTTTCGAGTGGCCTGATTTCCTTGTCAGGGATATCAACCCGATCTTCCAGGAGCCTCTCAGAATTGGACATGGTGCGTCTTGTGGATCAGCTGCTGACGGCCAGAGGGATTTCAACACCTTCCAGAACTCCCCTCCAAAGCGGAGTTGGGAGTTTTTCTCCATGATCTCCTGCATATTCTCCTTTGACCTCCTTGCAGGTTTCGAAGCATTCGGCTCAAACCCCTTATTCATTTCCACTGGTGGCCCTCACCATGGCTCCGGAGCTGACCTTTTGGTCTTTGGCTTGCTTGGACCCGAGCCATCCTCAGAATAGTGACTGGACTGCAGGCACTGTGACCCCTAGTAAGGCGCAGATTTTTTTGTATGGCACAGTCTACTATGTTTCCGGGAGTCTTGGCAGTACCAAGTCCTCTTGGGGCTCCTTCCTTGGGAGTGGGCCTGTCAGAGTGGGGTGTGACCCTGATCCCAAGGTTGCCCTTCTCTGTTCTGGTCTCCCATCCCTCTTCACATGGGCCAACTTTCCAAGTGATGGAAAGGGCCCCTTGCCTCTGTAGGCAAACCAGCGACATCGGAATACCAGATATGTCCTCCCTCTGCACCACAGCTGACACAGGCCACCACATTGGGACATTGAGCACAAGAGCCTCAAGATACCCTAACACAGGGTGCCCTCTCTTAGGAAACCTAGTCAGAAGCCCCCATTGAAGAGGTGCCACTTAATAGATGGTGCAAGAGGAAGCATGTGGACTCCCTTGAAGAGTCCCTCACCGAACATATGGACTATGATGAAGGGGAGTGGTCCCCATGGTCACCCCATGAGGATGTCTCCTTTGGAGATGTACTGAAAATTTAAAATCAGCAGGGAGACTGGAAGCCCACCAATGCTTCTTCCTGAGGGGTCTATATTCTTGCAGGCTTTTCGTGTTCAACCCTCCTTTTCTTGTCTGACCCTGCATGCAGACTAATTACTCCAACTCTTGCAGCGTGCATGGAAGTGTCCTGTTACTATTGAACCAATCCCTGGAGACCAGACACAATTTTGTCCCCACCTGAAGAAAGTCCACACTGGTCCAAAGGCCTACTGGTATATGCTATGGTGGTGGCGGCCACTAGGAAGAGCTTGCAGAGGAGAGGCTGACTGTCCACCCCCCTCCCCCCAAACAGGGAGTCTCTGGCGATGGACAGGTTAGGGAAGTAAGTGTTTGCTGTATTGACCTTTGCCATTTGGTCCTTGAATTACTTGGCACACTTTACTAGGCTTCAGAGAGATCTAATCTTGGAACTCTCTGGAACCTTAGCAGGAGCAGTTTCTCACAAGGTAGGGGACAGTTTGCTCACAGCTTGTGACATTGGAGTCTATATCCAACTCTTCCATGCGATTAATCTCTCATGCTACCGAAGGGGCAGCTAGAGCTGCGGGTTCAGGCATTGTCTTGAGACGTCACGCCTGGATATGATTTTGGGGACCCTTTTAAGTCTTCCTTAATGCTCCAGTGGAAGCTTCTTCCTTTTTTGACCCAAAAGTGAAAGACATTAGCCAGGTGTGAAAAAGACTGCAAGAACCTGTCTGCCGTGGACGTACTTTTTTCCACCCCCCCCAGAGATCCCACTGTAGGAATCAGAGGAGTGGAAAGGTGGCAAAAGAAATCCCAGGGTTCTTTCTGTAACACACGTGGCAAGCTTTACTCCCTAAGGCATCTGCGTAACCAGGTTTCTTTCTCTGGACAGCCCTACCAGCACTCCTGAAGAGTGGCGCGATTGCTTTCCTCTGGAAGCAGTTGGGGGACATTTCTCTCTGCAACACCCTGCCTGGCAAACAGTAACCACAGATTCTTGGGTGCAGAATATAATAGCCAGAGCTTGTCACACACCCTTCAATTTTTGTCCAAAGCCATTAAGGCATATTCCTGATGTTCCACCCAGTCAAACGGGAGCAGCAGCTCAAGAGTCATCCAGGCAGTCCTATCGGATAAAATAGGATCCGGATTTTGCTCAAGGTTTTTTTTTTGTTTGTTTTTTTTGTGCCAAAAAAGACAGGACTAGAGACCAATTTTTGATCTTAGCATTCTGAATAAATTTGCCAACCAAACAAAGTTCCAGATGGTCACGGTTCCGTCTATCCTACCCTTCCTGGAAAAAGACAATTGGATGTGCTCACTAGATCTTCAGGATGCATATTACCACATAAAAATGGACAAATGCTCCAGAAGATTTCTTCGCTTCTGGCTGGGTGCCAATCATTACCAATTCCAGGAGCTGCCTGTTGAAAACTCTACAGCCCCCAAAGTGTTCACCAAATGCATGGCAGTGGTAACAGCTTACTTGAGACTACAAGGATTCACTGTGTTTCTGTACTTGGACGATTGGCTCCTTACTGCCTCCACCAACCGTCTACTGGTTACTGCCTTGAGCTACACTCTAAAACTAGCAAAATAACCTAGGAATCTCCTATAAACAGGGAGAAATGCAAGCTGAGTGCTTCTCAAACCTTAGAATTTATAAGAGCAACTTTAAATACCCAAGCTTGCCTACTTTCCCTGCCAGATCAGGTTAGAAAGACTTGAGGTCCCAACTCTGGGTGACACGCACTCAAGGCAAGGTTCCAGCTTGGGCTGTCCTCCAGCTTTTAGGATCAGTGATAGCATCAATTACAATAGTTCCCCTAGCGAGGCTACACATGAGACTTCTCCAGTGGTCTTTGCTAACACAGTGGTCCCCTTCTCATAACAAAGCGAATCAGACAAGATTTAACTTTGTGGATGAAGCTAGAAAAAGACTTATGGAGTCGCTGTTTCCCCCCATCTCAGCCAAAGGCCACGGTGACCACAGACACTTCCCTAATTGGGGGGTGGCATTTTCAGGGAGAGATTGTCCAAGGCACTTGGTCAACCATGGAGGCTGACCTACATATCTGTGTTCTAGAACTGAGGGCAGTGCTTCTAGTGTTGCAAGCACTCCAATCTGTCCTTCCGTTAGGAACAATTGCTATCCAGTCCAACATGTCAGTGATCTGGTACATCAAAAAACAAGAGAGAACCAAGTCCTACCTGTTTTCAAGAGGCCATGAGAATTTGGCAATGGGCAATGGCTTCCAACCACTTCCTGATAGCAACGTACATTCCCTGGAATTCAAATGTGATTGCAGACGAACTGAGCAGAAGTATCCTCTTGCTTCCCGAATGGTCCCACAATTCAACTGTAGCGTCCACGATCTTCAGCTGCTGGGGCCAGCCTTGCTGCGACCTGTTCGCCTCTCCAGCAAATCACAAATGCAGCAGCTACTTTGCCCTAATTCCCCCTCAGGGGGAGTACCCGAGGAACGTTCTAATACATGATTTGCCCACTGGACTTCTGTATGCTTTCCCTCCCCTTCCTCTGTTCCCTCAGTTTCTAAAGAAGGCCCTTCGACTGAGAATCAGTCAGAGTAATCCTTGTTGCACCCTACTGGCCCAGACAAATCTGGTTTCCCTTCCTTTGACCTCATCTAGTATGCCAAACATGGATTCTGGATCCAACTCTGGAATTACTGTCATACCCGCAGGGGTTGATTTACCCAAACATATCCAGTGTCAAGCTGACAGCTTGGTTTCTCCATTTCCAGTAATTGCCAGGCAAAGTAACCTTACCCCTTTGGTATGTAACATTCTTCTGGCTTTACATAAACTATCCACCAGGAAAATTTATCTTCGCAAGTGGAAGAGATTCCTTATTTGGTCCTAACAGAGAGAACTAGACTCTTGTTCAGCTCATGTTAGTGTAGTTTTGGATTATTTGTCTGGTCTTCATTCAGGAGCATCAGCCTCCACCATTAGAGTACATATGGCTGCTATCTCAAACTTCCGTAATGGATTCCAAGACACCTTAATCCCCCATTGTTTCTGTAAAACTTTCTTGAAAGGGGTTTCTCATATCGGACCACCTTTCAAAGAACTGATCAAACCTTGGAGTCTAACACTGCTACTGCAATCCCTGACATGAGCACCTTCGAACCTGCTGCCACTTGCAATGTAAAGTTCTTATTCTGGAAATGCCTATTTTTAGTAGCCGTCACCTCAGCAAGACTCCTATCCGAGCTTCAGGCTTTGTGCATAAAACACCCTTACATGGTCTTCCATAAGGACAGCGCATCACTCAGGACTAACCCTTTTTTCCTGTCAAATTGTCTGAGTTGACAATTAACCAGACCATTGCCCTACCAGTTTTTTTTTTTTTTTACAAACTACTCAAAGAATACTGCCTTCATTTGCTGGATGTACATAGACAATTACGATTTTATCTGGACAGAACTAAATCAGTACGTAAATCAGACCAGTTGCTTGCTTCCTATTCAGATCCTAAATTGGGAGACTGTTTCTGAAGTGACCTTATCTAAGTGGCTGAGAAATTGCATAGGTTTTGTCTACCAGTATAATCAAATTCATCTAATGAACAAAGTCTAAGCACACTCCACCAGATCAGTGGCGACTTCTGTAACTTTTCACTCAAGGGCTTCAATGGATGATATCTGTGCAGCTGCAACTTGGGCTACCCCTCATACCTTTATCACTCCTTACAAATTGGATTTGGTTTCCAAGGGGAGAGCATCCTTTGGTTGATTGGTACTCGGGAACATCCTTCCACAAGGGCCCCCCCAGGGCATAAAGAAGCTATGGACTCTGTCCCATCAGTAAGGAGTGAGTGAAGATTAAGAACATTGGATGAAGTTCTGTTCTTACCGTAATGTTCCATTTGTGTTTTTATTCATTCATTACATCCCATCCTTCTTCCCCCTCCAAGGGGCTCTTGGAGGTCTGGATTTGGTCCAAATCCTGCATTAAGGGACCTGCTCAGAAAAAGCTTCTGTTTTCTTTATCATGTGCAAACTTGATCTGAGGTAACAGGGAGAGTGGCACTATGGGTAAAGCTTGGCTATAGAGTGTTTTGGCTGGCAAGAGCTTGTTATAAGGGAGACTCTGTTCTGAGGATGGAACCGACACCCATCAGTAATGAATGAAAATGAACACAGGTGGAATGTTATGGTAGGAACATAACTTCTTTTTTATCATATCCCCATAAATATGGATATTCCTGAACCAGCTTGTGTGGGTGGATAGTTTACAGCTGTAGCGTTTGATCTTTTTTTGTATATCAGAAGAAAAAAAAAACTGTCTTAAAATGTTCCACAGCACTCTACTTTTCTGGTTTGAATAGTACAGAATATCTGCAAATAAAGCCAACTTGAGTACCATACCAATTATATCTTTGATTTTGAGTCCCTTATTTTCTTTTTGTGTTTTATTTAGAGTCATTGGCAAAGGGGAAAGAGGGACACCCCTCTGGTTCCTCTGTCCAAACACAACTTGGAGAGGGACCCTCCCACTTTGAATTTTGCTTCTGATCCCTTATAATAGCCTCCTGATTAAACTTCTTATTGTGTCAGGAAATGCTAACGCTTCCTAGCCCTACTGATAAAACCCCAGCTTACTCTGTTGAATGCTTTCTTTGCATGAAGACCCACAAACAGCGATATTTTCATACATTCTGCTTGTCTGTCATTGTTCTGTTAATGTTGTCAAATGTTTGCTTCCCCTCCACAAACCACATTGATCCATATCTATCAATTTTGACAACACCTTTGCTGTTCTTTTGGCCATTATACATTTTACTGCTGCTGTATTTCCACATTATATCCCAGCTCTGCCGCAAACATACATACATCACAAAACTCTTTCCTTGTCAGTTTGTCCTGTGTACCTATATATATATATGCTTGGATCTGTTTTTTTTATTTATATATACATTATATATATATATATATATATATATATATATATATATATATATATATATATATATATATATATATATATGCTGGACTGGATATTGACAAACAAACCCCGTAATGTGAAATCCTGTGGTTGCTTACCAAGATGCAAGTGACCACCTCCCAATCTGTGTAATCAGATGACAACATGGTTCAGCCAAACAAATCTATAAGTACACAATTTAACAACGAAATACCTCAAAAACCAGTGACACCAACACCAGTAACTCAAGAAAAACACTAGTGTTTTGGAAAAGACAAGCCAAGAAATAACGTAAGCGGATGTGTCACCAGGGTTAAATGAAATGGTAAATATAAAATTTTTTTGGTCAACAGAAATTTGAAAGTATAATTACATGTGAATATGAAGTTTATATCAGTAGTTGTGATTTTTTTAAACCTTTTATATAGTTTTTACATAGTGGCTTTGAACTAATTATATAGTAGTTTTGAATTAGTTTAATTAGATTATTGTATTTAATTGGTTATTAACGTTTTAGTATAAATATCCATTGTGTGTAAGATTTTATTCTGAAGAAGTCTATCAGACGAAAATGTTGAATAAATTATTTTACGTTATTTCTTGGCTTGTCTTTTCCGAGGCACCAGTGTTTTTCTTTAAGTACACAATTTAACCGAATCTGACAGACGCCTTTATTACAGCCCTGTCCCACTACAACTGGAATTTATTAAGAGTAATGCACCTAGATGAATCAGTTACTCATTTCAATTTAACCTTTTAAAATACTAAATGATTTAGCACTAGTTGGGACAAGGGAAAACTAACAACATCTTGGCTAACGAGAGACGGCTCCTGTTGCAAAGAGATAAAGCATGGAAAGAATAGTCTAAGAAAACGCAACCTGCCTACCAAAATTTTTGGCATCTCAGAAACCATACCAAGACCTTTGTTAAATCTGGCAGGAAATCATAAGTAATCTCCAGCAAAAGTTCCAAAATAAACCCAAGCTTTTTTGGTCTTTTCTAAATACGATAAACCATTATACCCTGGGCGTACCACTTACACACAGTCCTTCTAATTCAGAGTCCATTACCACTCAGTTCTGTATTTATTTATCCACTCAGTTCCATCACTAATCAGTGATCACCTCACTTCACCCCTCCAACTTCCATATCTTCTCAAAGGCTACATACACGCTGTCTTAGTTTTCAGTCCATCCCAAAATCAACCATAAACATTAGCCAGATTAAAAGCAGCAACCTCAGCTGTTAACCTTCCCACTGAGTTCCTCAAAATAGGTTTGAAGCACTAGCCTTCCCTGTCTCCATTGTGATCAGCTGGTCAGTAAGTGAAAACTGTCCCATCCATCTGGAAACATAGGTCATACCTTTTTAAAAAGAAAAGTATTTCAACAGAGTTATCACACCGTATAGACTTGTTATCCTGTCACTCCTTTCTAAAATCTTGAATGCATTCACTCTCGGCTTATGAAACATATAATCAAATACAACCTCCTCCCCAACACCTCAGCATTGTTTCAGGGCCAACCACAGTACTGTTACTGACCTCAACTTTCCCAACATAGTAAATCAGTACAGAAGTGAGGGCAACCTTGTTTCTTCACTTTTCCTTGACCTGTCCAAAAGCTCCTTTCTGAACTTGAAACATATCAGGCAAAAATCTGGACATTCTGCAAAAATCTGTACAGTTCAGAGGTATGCTCCACACAGTTAAAAAAAAAAAAAAAAAAAAAAAACTGTTTCATGCTCACCTGGCTTGCTTTACTCAGATTCCTTTACTCCAACACTTACAGCCGGTTTGCTTCCCAATCTTCTTTACCTGATCACTTACCTTTCATACTGCACTTATTTCCTAAACTTACTGCTTCTGTCACACCCCACTACTAACTACAGTTCCTCCTTTGTCCATTTATCTTCCTGCTCATTTCCATATTTTTTTCTTTATTTCTTATCACATTACAAACAGATGAGTAGTAGTATAGCATGTAAATTACTACTAGCCCCAAAAACACCCCAATTTGACCTTTCCCCTGCAGTCATCATGCCATTTTCTTCCTTTACTTTTCCATGGAGACTAGTTTGACTGTAGGGCAATAAAAGCACTAGTTTCTTCACAACTAAAACTTAGTTTTCTGAAAGCATGCAACTTATTTTCACAAATGGGATCAGAATACAGAAGAAAACAGGCACCAATTGGAGGAAATCTGGTCTGTAACATGCATCTTGGCGTGGATAATCACAATTGTAGGTTAATTATAGACTACAGCTATCTGAGACCACTGTTCCTATTAGGGTTATATTTCATTATTTGTAGATGTATATTTTTTTCTGTTCTTGTATTAAGTTAATTTATGGAGTGTTTATAATTTTTGGAGGGTTTTCATTAAAACAGTCTTGTAAAGTGACATGGGTAATATAGAGAAACTGTATATAGGATCAACCTGTCAAACATTGAGTGCATGTATCACAAGCTTGAAATAGACATTTAAAAGCTGTCCTGTTCATTAGGTTGGGAACAAATGACTTGGTGATGACACTTTCCATATTACTTTGGGATGTGAATATTTTTTGTTTATACCTGTAAGAACGTTTAATTAAGAAATGCAGTACAAATAGCAATGTTACTGGAGACGCATTTGTAAAGAACTGTGCATTCAAATTTTAGAGAGAGAAGATTTCAGGATGCATATTCAGCAGAGTATCGGGGACCAAGGAGAAGAGAAGTACTTACATTAATTTGTAATACAGCTCCAGTACTGATGGAATAAAAAAACAAGTAATGGCATATTTGTGGCAGTAAGGGGCTACTGGCAGGGGATGAAGATTATGATGGCATGTATTTATATTCCACCTAAAACTGCTATTATGGAGCTTAAATTTTTGGAAGAAATAATTGGCTTTCAGCAGGGAATACTACTTGTAGGTGGGGACTGGAATTTTATTTACACCAATGAGGATGTATCTGGATGGCCTAGAAAGGAAAATTTAACAAAAGAGGGTAGATTCTGAAGGATTTTATGGAAATGTTTGGTATGAAAGATGTGAACTCAGTAGTAAGAACTCTGACAATTTACATATTATTCCCCAAGGTACAGTAACTGGGCTACACTAGACCGTTATTTCACAAGAGGCTATGCATTTAGTTGAGAGTTTTGGTACATCCAAAAACCATTTCAGATCATGCACCAATAATTACCAAGACAAAAATGCAGGATAAGGAAGTAAAGATGACAACTACTTAAAAAGAGAGGAATTTCAAGAATGGCTAGTGGAAATTATTTTGGAGTTATTTGGGGAAGGTCAAAAGTACTTCAGAAGTAGCTATTGAGTGAAATAAAATGAAGGTGGAGTTTAAAAATAGAGTAGAAATAAGAGAGATGGATAAGTAGTTTGTCTTTCGGCTTTTCTCGGTTAGGGGTCGGCACAGCGGAACTCTGGTCCGCAAATGATTGGCAGAAGGTTTTCACGAATGCCGAGGTGCCAGCTCGATGTCCAACCTTGAACGAAAGCACGCCCATTTACGCATGTCTTTCTAACGCCCATCCAACCGCGGGGAGGACATGCAGACTCCACACAGAATGCAGTCTCCGCACTTCAGCCGAGAATCGAACGGGAGAACCTCTTTCTGTGAGGCAACACTACCGCTGTACCACCACGGATGTAGAGATGGATAAGTAGTAATGAGAATTGAGGGGCTGACAAAGGTTGCAAAATAAGGGGAATCGCATCACAAGAGGTGCAGAGTGCTGAAGATAAAATAAGGGAATAACTGGATAATAATGCACAAGTTTAGAAAGATTGCAGTTGAGCAACTTTTTTTAAACTCCAGATCAGTAAAACTTTTGGCCCAGTGACTTGGGCAACAGGAAGTAGAAAGGGTTATTGCCAGACTTATTTCGCCTATGGCAAGAAAAAATAAGAGTTTCTGTAGAAGTTATAAAGATTTCAGAAGTTTTATAAAAATTTGCATAAAGTACAAAAACGTAAAAAATCAGAAATGGAAGTATTTATGGAAGACTGCTGTACCAAGGTTAGGGGTAGATGAGGCTCAACAGCTCATCATTTCTCCTTTCATATCTCAATTCGATTTTTAAGCTACATTGCTAAAGTCTGTAAATTACTAACCTCAAACACCCCGATTTGACACTCCCCCCCCCCCCCCGCAGCCATCTTGCTACAAATACATTACATGCTGTATTTTATTTTTCTAGTCAGTAATAAGCTAATTTGTTAATTTCTCTCTTGTGTTAAAATGCTATGTTCATGTAAGAAATTTAAAGCTCATGTACAGATGTTTTTATGTTTCAATTATAAATGTGCAACTTGAATGTAGAGGCCCCCCCCCCGGGTCTCTGCTGAAAAAGGGTTTTATCCATTCAGACTTTTCCTAACAAATAAACACTTTATAATTAAGGTTTAAAATTGAAATGGGCTTGTATGAAGCCGGATCTGATGGGTCTTTACTGTCTTTAGGTATTACAGCTGCCACAGCTTTTTTCCAGTATGTTGGTGCTTCACCTCCTTTTAAAATAGTGTTAAATAAAACCCTCCAGATCTTTATCACTTTCTTCCCATCTAGCTTCTAAACTTCCACCAAAAGTACAGCCTTTTCCTGGAGGCTTTCCTGCAGATTGGTTATATGTCACAATTTTTCTCATCTCCTGCTATCTTAACTGTTAATTGTTGAGCATCATCTACCCCCTAACCTTGGTATATTTGTCTTCCATAGATATTTCCATTTCCTGCTTTGTCATAATTTTCACATTTCTGTCCTTTGTGCAAATTTTTATAAAACTTCTGAAATATCTGTTAAAACCCCTACATAATGTTTTCTTGCCATGGGCTCCCTAAGTTTGGCAACAGCCCTTTTCTACTTCCTGTTGCACAAGTCATTGCGCCAAAAGCTTTAGTGCTCTGGAGTTCTCAAAAAAAAAAAAAAAAAAAAAAAAAGTTGCTTAACAGCAGTCTTTCTAAACTCGTGCATATTATCCAGTTACTCCCTTCCCTCTGCAATTGCACCTCTTGTGTTGAGATTCCCCTTATTTAGTAACGCTTTAAACTGTCAGCCCCTCTAAATAATTCTCTACTACTTGCCTATGTCTTTTGTCATTTCTAAACTCCACTTTCATTTTATTTCACTCGCTAGCTATTTTTTCTGAAGTACTTTATACCTTCCCTAATAACTTCTGAATAATTTCCACTGCCCATTCCTTTAATTCCTCTCGTAAGAAATGGGTATCTCATCTTTACTTCCTTACCCTGCATTTTTATCTTTGTAATTATTGGTGCACTATCTGAAATAGTTATTAGATGTACCAAAGTTTTCAGTCAAATGCACATGCTATAGTGAAATATAATTTCTGTCTAGTGTAGCCCAGTTATTGAGTTGTTACTACTGAACTCGATTTTTCAGAAATCTACCCTCTTTTGTTTCTTTCTTTCTAGGGCCCTTGATGCCACCTACTGCTTGTATTGCTGTGTTGTACTTTTATTACCACTTTTGCTGCTATGTTACTTTTCATCTAGGAGTTTTTCTCTCCGGGCCTCCACTGAAAATGGACATTGTCCAGCTTTCCGAGTAAACAAATGTAAAAAAAAAAATACGTCCTCATTCTTGTAACTCAAATTCTAGCTCCCTCCTACAAGTAGTATCCCCTGCTGAAAGCTGATTTATTACTCCCAAAAATGTAAGCTTCCTGATATTCTGCTGAATATCCATCCTGCAATCCTTTTTATAAAATGTGCATGTTCAGTTCTTTCCTAATGCATCTCCAGTAGCATTGCTATTTGCACTCTGCATTTCTTAATACATTTAATTGGTTTTACAGGTATAGACACAAAATATTCACATTCCAAGGTAATATGAAACGTGTCGTAAGTCATTTGTTTCCACCTACTGTGTATGGCAGCTTTTATTAAATATCTCTTTCCATCTTCTGTGATACAAGCACTCACTAATATTTGGCAGGTTGATCTATATATTTTTTTTCTATATATTGGAACGTATGTCACTCTACAAGACTTTGTTTTAATGAAAACCCTCAAGCAAAAAAAATATAAAAACCACAGAACACCCTTGTAAAAACTGTTAAACACAAACACAGAAAACTATGTACATATTAAAATAATGAAATTGAATCCTCATAGTAACAGTTGTCCCAGATAACAGCGCAGTCTGCCATAACCTAAAATTGAGATTATCCATACTAAGATGCATGTTACTGACCTGTTTTCCTCTAATTGGTGTCTTTTGATCTTTGTTCTGATCCCATTTGTGAAAAATAAATTGCTTGCTTCCAGAAAACATAAGTTTTTGCCATGAAGAAACCAGTGCTTTGGCTTTGTTTTATTGCTCTGTAGTTTGCTCGTCTCCATGGCTTTAAAAGAAAATGCAGCAATCCGCTACAGGCTTCTAAAAACAAGCGGAGTCATTTTTTGCTGAAGGAAAATGTTTCATTGTATTCAGTGTTCTCTTTACTTGTTTCAAGGTAAAACTTGTTAAATTAAGCAAAGGGGTTTAATTCAGACATTCGCCTTGTCAATTAACAGTTCCTGTTGTGGAATACCATTCCACTTGCTTAGTTGTGCCTTCATTAAATTAAGTTAATGCAGCATGTTCCTTGTAGTTTCTCTGGTACTGCAGAAAATGTAATTTTTTTCCCTACATGCTCTGTGCTCTGTCTACCATTTTTTGAAATGTCTCTTTAGCAGTTTCATACTTGGCCAGCCTTTTCAGTTTGATATCTAATTTTTCCACTTGTCTTTATCTGATTATCTATTAAATGTTAGAGTTGATGTATTCCTTTAGTGTTTGTTTTAATGAGCTCTGAACACTTATTTTTTCCCCTAGATTACTGGAAGCCTTGTCTTTCACCAAAGTATGAGCTTGAACTGCATTTTGCTGAACAGCTGCCATATTCTTCATCAGTATTTTTTTTACCTTTTTAGCTGATTTTTTCAGGCTCTTGGTTTCTTACTAGCAAGTAATACAACTGACTAGAGTTCCTTGCTCTTGTGTATCAGTTTCTTTTCACATTTAGAGAGCTGAAGTTAAACTGTAGATCAGTGTGCAGCCATCTTGGAACTCCCATAGGGGAGTCCTACATCTTAACCCATTAAGGAAACGCCTCTCTCCAATTTTGGGATCTGTTTTGTGCCAGAAAATCTTAATTACCTCCTTTTGAACTAGCATCTTCTACTTCTCTAAATTTATGTACTTTTAAAAAGCTATCCTCTTGCCTCTCTCATCTGCTAGGACAGTTTGAGCTCTAAGCTGACATGACCATTCTCCTTTTCTTTTTTAAGAGCAACTCTAAGGGCTAATGCATCTTTCATGTCTAATGTAGTCAGTGGACTGTCCCTCAGTTAGGCCATTCACCTACCCACTTTCCCAGTCCCCAAAACAGGAGGAAAGAATCTTGCATTCTCTGGACATTCATGGGCTGCTCAGAATTTATCTAGGCAAACTAAATCCTTCAGAAAGATTGACAGTCTGTCTATCTTATGAGCCCTAAACAACGCTAGCTGGTCTCCAAATAAACTTTTGCAACTTAGTTCTCCAAGGCTTTCTTTCTGCTACACTGTCATATAAGACCTTGCCTTCCTGCAAAAAGCTCATTCCACTATGG
This sequence comes from Protopterus annectens, assembly GCF_019279795.1. NCBI lineage: Eukaryota > Metazoa > Chordata > Ceratodontiformes > Protopteridae > Protopterus > Protopterus annectens. The sequence goes on along the minus strand of NC_056741.1, from coordinate 1,355,800,815 downwards.
GCAGTGGCTTCCTTGTGGCTTTTCACAAGAGAATAGATGCCCGGTCTATCTTGGTAGCTGCCACGTGGTACTCTGTACTCACCTTTACCATAGACTACAAAATGATAGGGTTTCACCAAATCCAGGGCAGCCTTTGCTAGATCATTCCTGTTTGGACTGCTGGGCAACTCTTCCTATCAGTAGCCAACCCATCCTTCTTGAATCCTTCAGCTTTGGGAATCACCCATATATTAAGCATGCAACAGTTATTTGTCAGGACATAGTACAGTTGTGTAAGAACTTGCCATAACAGTAGATGTCCTACTGTTCACTGTTGCAGTATTCCATCCCATCTTCTCTCTCTCGCTTCAGCATTCCTTTGCCCCTCCCCCCTTTGCTTTAACTTCTGCTTTGTTATATGGAAACAGGGAAGTTTTCTTGACCTGTTCAAACTGGGTGTACTTCAGAAGACTGAAAAGCCAAAAGACTTAAAATTCAAAATACCGAATGATGCAATTTGCCCCTTCTCCGCTGTTGTGCGATCTTGGAGTTGGTATATATAGTTAGCAGCGGGTGTGGGTGGCACATCCTCACACATGAGGGGTGCAAGGGTGCTTGCCCTCTGCATTAAAAATGCATTCAGTATTTTGAATTTTCAGTGTTTTGGGATTGAGTCTTTTGGTTTGTTTCCTGAAGCAGACCCTTCAAATTACACCCTTTCTAGTTGACCTTTCTCCACTCAGTCTTCAGGCTGTTGGCTTGGGGATGGTTTTTGAGGGTCCATGCTCATACATCTGTCTGTATACCCATACTCTTAGCTGAGGTCACTTGTTAGACATGACCCTGGAATGGTAAAGCCTTGGTACCCCGGCTGGACATTTGATGACGACCCACATGTCAAGAATACTGCAACATTGAGCAGTTGAACATCTTCTGTTATGGTAATTTCTTGCACAATTGTACTTTCTCCTTTCCCTTTTCTGATTCATATAGTTTGTGAAGGGCAATTATTTGTGCTAGACACTGGGTTTGCAAGCTAATTGTTAATATTTTTGAATTGATTACTTTGGTGGCTAAGTTACCATTAAGGATTTTCATAAGTATTAAGGTTATACACAGCCTTTGTTTAACTTGTGATGGATTATGTCAGTGATTGTCCACAGTCCAAAGTTTCTGCATATATTACAGGAAAGGAGAAATAAGGTAATGAAAAGGTGTCTGCAGGTTGTGGGTCAGAAAGAAGGCAGGAGAAATTAATCTAGAAAGTTAGAGGATGTGGAGAAGCTTTCTCACAAATTTTTTGTGGGCTTTTTTCCTATTAACCGTAATCAGGTCCCTCAGGAAACTAATTTCTCCAGCAGAAGTTTCCCCATCTTATGTTTCGTAAATATGAAGCCCACCTCAAGGAGAAAACTCTGGCATCTCTCTCTGATTAGGGGTACAAACAGTGTGCCTAGAGAGACCAGGTCCTCTTCCATATCAGGTGGACTAGATTGATTTGGAGTGTTTCCCTTTCCCTTTAATATGGATTGAGATTGGAAGATGGACAGGAGCCCTGCATTGAACTAGGTTCCCCTCCCCGCTGTCAGAGTAGCTAGAGAAGGACCTGGTTCCTTCCATCTTGTATGCTGTTACCATTTGCCCTGTTTTGGTATCTAGAATGTTGGATCAGAGTGTGTTCCTAGTGCTTTCCACATCAGGCTATGATTAATCTTCTGTCTGTGATAGTGCCCTTGGTTCTGATACTTTTATGTGCTGTATTGCCTTTAATGACCATCTATTATCCATGTCTGTTGCTCTGACTCCGGGATGGCACCAGTACATGTGGTAGTGTATTTTGGTGGTTGTGATCATTGAACAGTGTCTAGTGCCAGGTGCTACTTGCTCCCATTGTCCTGGTGTCGATCTGTAAAGGTTTATTACATGTCACTCCATTTTTTTTTTCTTTTCAGTCTGGGCACAAATTTGCTGTAGTTTTGTGTCTTAATGGAAAGAATTCCTAGACAACCTCCTAGGGCGTCGCCTTCCACTTTGCTTTCATGCTGTGATAAATCTGTTTTTAGGATGTTAAGTTTCTCAGTGTTGCAAAAGGATTGGCACTGAAGTGTCTATCCAGCTAGGAATGTTTTCTCATTAGAACACTTGGGCGACTGCAGTTAAAGTATTCTGTGACAGAACTGTAAGAATAGAGACCTTGATTCTCCAACTGAATCTCACACACCAAACATGGCTCTTTCAAAAGGAAGGGCTCCATACACTCTCTTCCAGAAAAACCCAGATTTAGGGAGATCCTATAGTTGGAGGCAGATGAAATATTGGCCCACTGACTCCCTTCCCTTGAGAAAAAAATCCTTCAGAAAGTGTCTACTCAATGCATGTCTTGAGTGGACATCCTCAAACCCCCCCCCCCCCCCATATTCTGTGGAGAGGGCTTGGTAAGAACCCCAGGTAGTGGAGACTAATTGAGAACTGGACAAGGTCCTCCAGACAAGAAGAAAAGAACAGATGTGGAGTGGAGTAAGGCTCCTTTTGTAGACTCGTGGTGGCATGAGATGAGCAAACCTGTGGAGACATTGGTGATCTACCTACAAATGTGGATTCTCAGGTGATAGATTGTATGGTTAAGCATGCTTTGCTGTGTTCTGTCATAGTACTGAAGTGCTTGCACACAACCTACTTTTTTGCATGATCTTGTGATGGAAGCCCTTTTGGTGCACAGGTTTCCTTGTAGCAATCCTCACCAAGATAGCATCATAGCTGGAAAAGGTGCAAGACCATCACCTTGCTCTTCATGAGGCTCGTATAGTGGATGGGACAGCAGAAGTAGCTGGGTCAGTTAAGAGATAAGATACCTGGCTCAGATTGTGTGGTTTTGTGCAAAACTTAATGGTGTCCTTTGCTAGTGCTGTCTTTGGGGCCTCACCTTTTTGACCAAAGGAAAAGTTGCTTGTGTGAACATGCAGAAAACATTTGTTAAAATGAAATTCTGTGATCCACAACAGTCCTGTTTAACACCTGCTTTACAAACAGTGGTGTGATTTGAGCAGCCATTGCTGGGGGGGGGGCTTGAATATTTGCTACCCTAGACACAGGTGGACTGCAAAATCAGGTGTATTGCGGTCCTCCTTTTGGGAAATGGCAACAGTGGTGGTGGTCTTGCCCATCCAGCAAGCTTTATCCATATTTAGTCCATCAAGTGACCCTGTGGTTTCTCCAATTCCATTAGGGGCTGTAGCCGTATTCACACTCGTAAGGTGTCCCAGTTCACAGCAGAAGCCCAGAGAAATATTCAAGGGAAAGTGAGTCTAATTTTGTGGCCTGTACAACAGGCCATTGATCCTTTTATGGGTCTCATTCTTTTCTGCAGTGTATACAGAACTTTTTTGATAAGCTCAAATTTCTTTTGTTTGGAAATGCACCCAGTGACCATTTATAACCTTCAGGCTTTTGTTTCCTCTCTGGCTGCCAAATGGCTTTTAAGTGTTTTCCTGCTGAAGATTCCCTTAAGTGCCCTGTTCATCGGTGGGTTGTCAATTTTATCCTCGGAAAAATGTGTATGCATTCTCCTTTTAAACTGTCATATGAGATGTAGGATCTCTCTGAGGAAAATTTTTTTAGTAGCAGCCACCTCAGCTTTGAGGGTTACAAAATTGCAAGCTTGCTCTTGCTCTCCATCAAGCCTAATGTAACATTATGTACAGTACCATGCCTTTGTGCCTAAAAGTAGATGAACCTTAACCAGTCAACTTGTCAGTTTTCTTCATGGGATATTTTGAGGCATTTCGAGGCTTAAAACAGTACCTACGCTTATCTTTTGGCTTAGAAGAGGGGAAAAAAACACTGATTCATATTTCATGTCCATTGGAGATTCCAGCTTGGGCTTACTTCCTCTCTCCGCCCATCCAAAGAATGTGCAATTTGAATGCTATCATTTAGTGAACGGATATTAAGTGGTATTCCATAAATCTTTACTCCAAAGCTAGGTGCACATAGCTGTTAAAAAGGTAACCGCCTGTCTCTTGCTTTTGCTGCCAGTTGATTTTTAAGATTATTTTGAAGAGGTGTGACCCTTGAACCTGATGCTTATCTGTCCCCAGTGGCAGATTTTAGCTATCATTGAGCATAGCTCTCAGGAACGTCATCTTAGACGAGCTATAGTTATAAGAATAGAGCATCACACATGCAGTAAGAAAGTTGTTGGCAGTTGAAGAAAACAGGCTGTTTTGATTGAATCAAAAAGACTGTACCTCAGCAATACAGAGCATCAGATTGGATCCGAGCCAGCAACTTCACAAGCATCTGCTCCGAGCTGCTCCCCCTACGACATCACCACCACCTTCCTTTCCTCAGATCTCGTTTGCACCGGCTGTTGCTTACATCATGGTCTCTGAGAACCGGGTGTTAAGTAGCTATTTTGAAGCTTTAAGGTAAACTCTCAATAGATTTTTGTGTGTTAGTAGTGTAGGTGTTTCCCTTTCCTCTCCTGGTGCATCGCGTTTAACATTTTTTTTTAGTTAGTCTGTTAGATGTTCTTCGTGTTTCACTGTTGCAGTCATTACATTTGGGTAATCTGCTGGCAGGTTGCCCTCAGTCGGCTTGAATTCCAAAGTCTTGGGTCCTGCGTCGGTTGTGGTTGCCTCTTCCATGACGTCAGGTCCTCAGGGGTATAAAACAAGCAGCTGATGCCATTTTCTTTAGTCTTTCTTGCTGTGCGGTGCCCGAAGCAGAAGCATTTCGCAAGTGCCGGTTGGCCGAAGCCTGAAATATTCAAGTTTGAGTTTCAGAACCGAAGTCTTCACTAAAGCTAAGTACTCTGTTGGGGAAACTTTTTTCTTGCTCCATACCGATGTCAGAAAAAGTTAATAATTGTATTACTTGTGGGAAGCAAATACCTCATAAGGATTTCCATTTATACTGTATTCCTTGCATTGGCCCTGATCACAATGTGCTTGGCTATCTGTTTTGTGCTAGATTCAACCAACACACTATTAAGCGTCGGTACAGTTTTGCCTCAAAGTATTTTGCAAACCGATTTAACTACCCAGAAAAGTCATTGGATAGCAATCCGAATACCGGAGTACATAAAAAACATAAAGAAAAGGGCTGAGACAGACCGCCGAGGTCCAAAACAGAGAACGAAGCTTCTCCTAAGCCAGTCGCCGGTTCGCTGGTACTCAGTGAGGCGCTTTCACAGCCCCTGATACCGCTACTTTCAAGTTGCAGGCCCCTACCAACACCCATGTGGAGTCTGGCATGCCACGAGATACTCAAAGTATTGGACCCACGGATGTATCTCCCTCGGATGGGTCTGGAGCCGCTGAGCAGGCACCGGCTTCTGAGTGTGTATTCAGACCTCAGCATTTTTATATCAAACCGACGACAGCTGCAAAACCAAAGACAGAAGCAGCTTCTAAAACTAAAAAAAACTTGACGCATGAGCCACATGCACAGGCCTCTGTGCCTAAAAAACAGATGATCAAAATGGTTGAAGACCTTATTACCTTGATCAGGGGGTTCCCATCCCCCTCCAGATAAGAGGCCTAGGTAAAACACTGATTATGAATCTTCAGATCAGGTTTCTATTTCTTCAGATTCCTCTTCTGATCAGGCATTATCTATTCCTCCCTATGAGGATTCTTATGCAGAGGAAGTCCATACCATCTGCAACACCTCCTGAGGATTATTCATTTGGAGAAACCTTGCATACTTTGAGGGAGCTTTTTCACTGGGAGAGTCAAGATTTCTCAGAATCAAAAAAGAGGCTTGGGGATTTCCTTCTCCCTCAGCACAAGCCTTTAGCCATACCCCCTGTTTTATCCATTGTGGATGATGTGTTTTCGGAGTCCAGCTTGACCCCTGACTCCTTACCTCCGGCTCCCAGCAAGCCTGGTAGATATTACAGGGTCCCTGACTCTCTCAAAAAATTTTTATTTAGAAACCCTGCTGCTGACCCTGAAACTATTTTGCAGGGTCCAAAGGGAGTTAAGGCCTCAACAGCAAAAAATCCTACCCCCTCTGACAGATTCAAGGGCACTGGATAGAGAGGGAATAAAGGTTTGTACATCTGCAACCTTGGCAATTAGGGCCTTAAACTTCCAGTTTCATATGCTCAAGTATCAACAATATGTTATGGGATTGCTGAAACAGAAAATGCTGATTTCTTAATGCGCAGAAAATAAAGAATTGCAGGAATTATTGCATGCAGCTGGACAGGTTGGAAAGCATACTTTGCAATGTGGTTTTGATTAGAGTCCTCCTGCAGGGCCGCAGTTACTGGATCTGTGATTAGGAGGCATGCCTGGCTAGAATAACAAAATTTGCCTGATCATGTTAAAATTAAATTAGTAGATGCACCTTTACAGCATGACACACCAGTTTGGTATTAAGGCAGAAGAGGTTTTAAAGAAAATGGAAGACAAAGCTAAGTCTATGCAAACTGTAAAAGACCTATTACAAGTGAAGCCACCAAGATTCAGTAGACACTGGCCTACAAAAAATTGATCCTTTCCTGTGTCAGGCAGAGCTCAAAGGGGTAAATCCAGACGCCCTAAGGGTTCCAGATACCAGACAAAAGATTCATACAGGTCAAGGCAGAGGGGCGCTTCAGCTTCCAAATCTGGAGGAGATAAAGTGCAAACCTACAGAAAACAGTCCCAATGACTTCCCTCTGCCTTCATCAAGCACTTATCTTTTGGCAGCACCCTTAGGGGGAAAATTAGCACTTTTTGCTCAAAATTGGCAGTTAACCCAGGACAAGTGGGTGCTAAACATAGTATCACAGGGATACAGATTCCATTTCCATACTCTGCCAATGGCAAACAGTTGGCCAGATCTGCCAAAAAATCAATGGGCAAAGGCACAAAAATAGTTTGTCCCTGATGGATATGGGGGCCATTCAGCCAGTACCAGAACAGGGAAAAGGACAAGTTTTTTTACTCAGGACTGTTCTTGGTACCCAGAAAGGACAAGGCCCTGGCGGCCAATACTGGATTTATCAATTTTGAACACATACCTGGACATTCCAAAATTCAAAATGCTGACTTTGCAGCAGCTTCTGCCCATGCTGGGCAAGAATGCTTGGCTGATGATGGACCTAAGAGGCATGCCTGCATGTCCCAATAAGGCAGTCGTGCAGAAGATACCTCAGATTCAAGGCTGGCTTAATGCATTACCAATTCTCTGCACTGCCCTTTGGCTTATCTACTGCGCCCAGGGTCCTTACAAAGTGCCTGGCACCAGTAATTGCATTTTGCAGACAAAGTATTAAAATATTTCCTTACTTGGACCACTGTTTCAAGTAGAGAACATGGACATTCTTCTTCAGCACCTGGCGTTTGTGAAAAGGCTTCTAACATGCCTAGGGTACACAATAAATGAAAAAAAAAAATCACAACTGGTACCCTCTCAAAAGTTAACATTCCTGGTTGCAAGCTTGAATACAACTGCCCAGAAGGCTTACCTCATGCTAGACAAGCAAAGGCAACTGACTACTTACTTCAAACTGATGGCAACAAAAACCCAGTTATCTGCAAGACAAATTCTGCAGGCTTTGGGCTTCATGGCATCCTACTGATTCCATATGCAAGACTGCATATGAGGAAACGTCAGTGGTACCTAAAAAGTTTATGGAGTCAACATGGTCACAGTCTGGAAACAATGATTCCTCCCATTCCCTGCCTACAACAGGAGTTTCTATGGTGGGCAAAGGCATGTCACCAAAACATGAGACTGGCCTTCACTCTACCCCCTGCTAGCCAAACCTTAACAGACGCCTCAGATTATGCCTGGGGGGCCCATATGGCGGGGTTATGCATTCAGGGCATATGGACCCAAACCAAATGCATCTACATATCAACCAGAAAGAGATGCTTGCTGTTCAAAATGCCCTGACAGCCTTCAAAGACTTACTTCATCCAGGAGAACTACTGATAGACGGACAACACCACGGTCATGTGGTATATAAACAAGCAGAGGGGCAAGCACTCATACCCCCTTTGCAGATTAGCCATGGCAGTGTGGGACACAGCTTTGACTTACCAAATACATCTTCGAGCTCAATTCCTGCCAGGAAAGCAAAATACTCTGGCAGACGATTTAAGCAGAAACCTTATGGATCCTCACGAGTGGAAACTAAATCCACAAGTCTTCAGCATGATAGCAAAGAAATGGGGAGCCCAGACACAGATCTATTCGCCTCCCCTCAAAATTATCAATTGAAAAGATTCTGCACAAGGACTTATCGCAGACAAGCATGGAAAGTGGACGCCCTATCCTTCAGTTGGAAAAACCTTTCAGTTTACGCCTTTCCTCCACTGCCTCTTCCCAAGGTCCTCCTAAAAGTCGAACGAGAAACCAAAGATGATACTAATTGCCCTGGACTGGCCCCGCCAATACTGGTACCCAAGCCTAAGGAACTTGTCTCAATACCCAGCTTGGACCTTACCTCAAACCTCGTCTACTGTCCCAGCAGAACAATCAGATCCTGCACAATCAACTCCAGACACTGAGCCTGGCAGCATGGCTGATCATGTACAAACACCTCTCATTAAAGCTGTGATGTATGTCATTTTGGAAGCCAGAAGGCCTAGTACTAGAAACTCTTATGCTGATAAATGGAAGAGATTCTGTGCTTGGAAATCAAGCACAAGGATCTGATACAGCAGAACCAAATATTCCTCAGATATTACAATACTTGACTGAGATGCTTGACAAAGGCCTGTCTTTCTCAGCAGTTAAAATCCATGCCTCTGCCATTTCGGCTAATTACAATACAGAGCCACAAATCTTTTCTCATCCTTTACTAAAGCAGTATCTTAGAGGAGCCAAAAATTTAACGCCTCCTAGAAGATCACTAATACCTGCATGTGACCTCAATTATGTGTTGGAAAAGCTCACCCTGCCTACATTTGAACCAGCTGCTACTGCTGATATAAAGTTCTTATCTTGCAAAACAACTCTGCTACTAGCAATTACTTCAGCTAGAAGAGTCTCAGAGCTACAGGCCCTCATGGCTGTGGTGCCTTTTATCATATTTTACCCAGACAGGGTGTCACTGAGGACAAATCCAACATTTGTGCCTAAGGTGGTTTCCATTGTGGCTCTTAACCGAACTATTCATCTGCCAACCTTTTATCCAAATCAGCAGAACAAGGGGAGGAGAATTCTGCATTCCTTGGACGTACACAGACAGCTAAGATTCTACTTGAGCAGGACTAAAGCTCTAAGAAAAACTGAGCAATTGCTAGTGACGTATGCTGCAGGATCAGAAGGAAAGGCTATTTCAAAGTGGATAAGCCACTGCATACGTTTCTGCTGCTTACACCATGGTAAACCTGTGCCCAAGGGCGTTGGGTCTCATTCCACCAGAGCTGCAGCTATGTCAGCAGCCTTTCTCAGAGGCGCACCAACCAAAGACATTCTAGAGGCTGCTACTTGGAGTTCTGTTCACACCTTTACAAAGTATTATCATTTCCCTCTCTACTCCAAGCCCAGGGCAGGCTTTGCCACTGCAGTTCTGCAGGGCCTTATAGCCGCACCTAATGCTGTTTAGCTCCAGCCTCCCAACCATAGCTTTGGGATTCTACCCAAATGTAATGACTGCAACAGTGAAACACAAAGAACACAGTACAGTTGTGTGCACTTACCATAAATGTAGATGTTCAAGTGTATTCACTGTTGCAGTCCAAGTTAGCCGCCCGCCATACCCCCTTTCATTCTAGAGTTTCTTTCCTTCTATATTTTCTACAACCTATGTGGTGTATTTGCTTGTAGATGAAGGTAAAGCTTATGTTGACACGTGTGTGTGTGTGTGTGTGTGTGTGTGTGTGTGTGTGTGTGTGTATATATATATGTATATATATGTATATATATGTATGTATATATATGTATATATATGTATATATATATATGTATATATATATATATATATATATGTATATATATGTATATATATATATGTATATATATATATATGTATATATATGTATATATATATATATGTATATATATGTATGTATATATATGTATGTATATATATATATATATATATATATATATATATATATGTATATATATATATATATATATATTTTTTTTTTTTGTTACCTTTTTGGGGGCACCTGACATCTGGGGTAAGAGAAACTAAAGAAAATGGCGTCTGCTGCTTTTTATACCCCTGACGACCTGACATCATGGAAGAGGAAACAGCAACTGACGCAGGACCCAAGACTTTGGAATTCAGACTGACTGACTGAGGGCAACCTACCAGCAGATTATCCAAATGTAATGACTGCAACAAGTGAATACACTCTAACATCTACATTTATGGTAAGTGTACACAACTGTACATGTTCATCGTGCATACAGCTGCAGTCATCACACTTGGGTTATCCTGCCGTCAGGCGGGTCCTCGGTCGGCCGAATTCCAAAGTCTAGGTCCGGCGTCTGCTGTCGTCACTTCTTCCCTCACGTCAGTGAGGCCAGAGGTATAAAAGAGGCAGCCGACGACATTTTCTTCAGTCTTTCTTGCCGCGCGGTGCCCGAAGCAGAAGCAGTTCGCAAGTGCCGATCGGCCAGCTCCTGAGATTTCCGAATAGTATTTCAGCCGAAGTAGTCTTTAAAGCTAAGTACCCAGTTGGGGAAACTTTTCTTGCCTCAGACCGATGTCAGACAAAGTTTATAATTGCATTTCTTGTGGGAAGCAAATACCGCATAAGGATTTTCACTCTTTTTTGTATACCTTGCTTAGGGCCAGACCACGACTTCTCGGCCTGCCGTTTGTGCTAGGTTTAACAAGCGCACTATTAAGCGCCGGGCGGAGTTCGCCCTTCATTATTTTGGCAAAAAATGTAATTATATCATGTCGTCAGATACACAGACGCCAGTTTTAGGTAAAAGACGCAGAGATAAGGACTGACATCCGAGGCCTGCACCGAGTACTGAGACCACGCTTAGGCCGACTACCGGTTCTCCGGTTCTCAGCGAGGAGCCTACGCAGCCCCTGATTACCAATTAAACTATTTTACCGGTGACTTCAGTACCCGAGGTCGCAGGTTCCTCGGTCCCCATTCCCACTGCAGATACCAACTCCACTCTTGGCGGGAAACCAAAAATTTAGCGAGGCCTGCCATTTCTGAAGGCGTCTTCAGGCCTACCACCTTCTCTATTAAATCCTTCACTAAATTTAAAGCTGCAATGAAAACTGAAAAACAGGGTCCTCAGACCTCCTCTCAAGGGCCCATGCCTAAAAAACAGATGCTTAAAATGGCTGGATAACTCTCATCAGGGGTTCTCAACCTCCCTCAGACAAAAGACCCAGGTTGGAGGAAGACTACCCTTCTTCAGACCAGGCTTCTATTGCCTCAGACCATTCTGAGGACCAGGATTACGCCTATTCTCCTTTTGAAGACACTGATGCTGAGGAGTTTATTCCCTTGGTCTCCCCCCCCTGAGGACTACTCTTTTGGGGAAACCCTGCATACATTGAGAGAGCACTTCCACTGGGAAGGCCAAGATTACTCAGATTCCAAGAAAAGGCTCGGGGAATTTCTACTGCTCCCCCAGCATAGGCCCCTGGCTATCCCTCCTGTTTTACATATTTTGGATGATGTGTATGCAGAAGCCAGTCTTAATCCAGATTCTCTACCTCCAGCCCCTGTTAAACCAGACAGATATTATCGGGTTCCCGATTCTCACCAGTTCCTTTATAAAAGCCATACTGCTGACCCAGAAACAATTTCACAGGGTCCCAAGGGGATTAAGGCCTCTACTGTTAAAAACCCTTTACCTTCAGAGGGAGATTCCAGAGCATTAGAAAGGTGTATACATCAGCCACTTTAACCATGAGGGCATTAAACTGTCAAATTCATATGTTAAAGTACCAACAGTTCTTGTTATCTCAGCTGAAAAGCAAAATGACACAAACAGATCAACCAGATTTGAAAGAGTTGCAGGATTTGTTGCATGGAGCAGAACAATGTCACGGGGTCTGTCATACGTAGACATGCTTGGCTCAAAGAGCAAACCTTACCAGATCATGGCAAAGCAAAGTTATTAAATGCACCACTTCAAAAAGATGTATTGTTCGGTGTTAAAGCTGAGGAGGTACTAAAGAAAATGGAGGAAAAAGCGAAGTCTATGCAAACAGTTAAAGATTTCTTGCAGGTGCAACCTCCACGCTTCAGCAGAAACTGGCCTTCAAAAAATTGGTCCTTTCCAGCCACGGACAGACCCCAAAGGGGCAGATACAGATGCCCAAGGGGTAGAGGACAACCTCAAGGATCTTACAGAGCTAGACAGTGGCAAGCACCAACCCCAAGAGGTGGAGAAGATAGACCACAGTCATTTAGAAAACAGACACAATGACTTCCCCTATGCCTGCCAAACAAAGCTATAATGGCAGAACCTTTGGGCGGAAAACTGGACTTATTTTAAAAAAACTGGCACATTGTTACAAAAGACAAATGGATTCTGGATATTATAGACCGAGGCTACAGGTTCCACTTTCACACCCTTCCAAAAATGAGTGGCATGCCAAACCTGCCACAAAATCAAAGGGCAGAGGCACAAAGACAAATTTCCGCTCTCATGGATATGAAAGCAATTCAAGAGGTACCTGCAAAAGAACAAGGTCAAGGTTTTTATTCGACTATTTCTGGTACCAAGGAAGGACAAAGATTGGAGACCCATCTTAGACCTATCTATTCTAAACACATATCTAGAGGTGCCAAAATTCAAGATGCTCACATTACAGCAGCTTCTTCCCATGCTGGGCAAGGAGTCTTGGCTGGTGACGTTGGACCTCAAGGAGGCATACCTGCATGTCCCTATCAGACAAGATTGCAGAAGATACCTCAAATTTCTTGCAGGTTCAACCCATTACCAATTCTCTGCATTGCCCTTTGGCTTATCTACTGCGCCCAGAGTTTACGAAATGCCTGGCATCAGTAATTGCCTTCTGCAGACAACAAGGAATACAAATCTACCCATATCTGGACGACTGCCTGATCCAAGCGGACAGCAAGGACATTCTATTGCAGCATCTGGCGTTTCTAATAAAACTATTAAACTACCTGGGTTACACAGTGAACAAAAAGAAATCAAAACTAATACCTTCTCAACAGATAATTTTCCTGGGTGCCAGCTTAAATACAACAACCCAGATGGCCTACCTCACGCCAGACAAACAAGGGCAACTGTCTCAATACTTCAACAAAATGGCAACTTTTACGAGACTAACTGCAAGGAAAGTCCTGCAGGCTCTAGGGTTCATGGCATCTTGCATCCTACTAATACCATGTGCAAAGGTGCATATGAGGAAACTACAATGGTACCTAAAAAACTTATGGTCTCAACACAGCCACAGCTTGGAAACAATTATACCACTCATTCCATGCCTTCAAAAGGAATTTTTGTGGTGGGCTCAAGCATGCCAAAGAAACACAGGTCTCCCTTTCTGTCTACCTCAAGCAACTCAAATCATCACAACAGACGCCTCTGACTACGCCTGGGGAGCACACATGGCAGATCAGTGCATTCCAGGAAAATGGTCCCAAAAAGAGAAGCACCTACACATCAACCAAAAGGAGATGCTAGCCGTGCAAAATGCTCGTATGACCTTCAAAGACCTACTGCATCTAGGCCAGCTATTAATAAGGAGAGACACCACCACAGTCATGTGGTACATAAACAAACTTGGGGGGACTCATTCATACCCCCTGTGCAGGCAAGCTATGACCCTGTGGAACACAGCACTGGAATTACAAATTCAACTACAGGCACAATTCCTGCCAGGGAAGGAAAACACACTGGCAGACAACGTAAGCGGAAATATGACAGACCCACATGAATGGGAGTTGCATCCTCAAGTCTTCTCAAAGATAACTCTGGCATGGGGACAGCCAGACATGGATCTATTTGCTACCCACAGAAATTACCAATTGGAGAAATTCTGTTCAAGGACCTATCATCCACAGGCCTGGAAAGTAGACGCACTCTTTCAGTTGGATAACATTGACAGTCAATGCCTTCCCACCTCTACCTCTACTGACCAAAGTTCTATTAAAAACCAGAGCAGAGAGGCCACAAATGATTCTCATTGCTCCAGACTGGCCACGACAGCACTGGTATCCTCTCCTAAAGAGCCTGTCACACTCGCCACCATGGATCCTACCTCTAGCTCCTCTTCTGTTGTCCCAGCACAACTACAAAACCCTTCACAGCCAGCTCAAAACCTTAAATCTAGCTGCATGGAGAATACCTTAATTTCCCAACAGACTCTCCTCTCCAAGGAGGTGCAGGATGTCATCTTGGAGGCCAGGAGACCCTCTACTAGAAATATCTACTCCGCCAAATGGAAACGATTTTGTTTCTGGAATCAAGAAAAGGGCCAGAATCCTTGGGTAATAAATATACCTCAAATTTTACAGTACCTAGCTGAGATGTTAAACAGTGGCCTTTCCTTCTCCTCCAAGATCCACGCTTCAGCCATTTCAGCACAATACAATACAGATCCTCCTTTATTCTCACATCCTCTATTAAGGCAGTTCCTCAGAGAGGCAAAAATATAAAACCCCCACGGAAACCACCAGCCCCAGCTTGGGACCTCAACTTTGTATTGGAAAAGCTGACCCTGCCTCCTTTTGAGCCGGCTTCCTCAACAGAGCTACAATACTTGTCGTGGAAAACAGCCTTCCTTCTGGCTATTACCTCAGCACGCAGGGTTTTGGAGCTACAGGCCCTCATGGCTGTGCAACCATTCATCATTTTCCATCAGGACAGGGTTTCCTTACGAACCAACCCTACCTTCATGCCAAAGGTAGTATCCAGTATGGCTTTGAATCAGACTATTCATTTACCTACCTTTTTATCCAAATCCACAGAACAAAGAGAGGCTACTACATTCCTTGGACATTCACAGGCAACTTCATTATTACTTGGACAGAACAAAGTCATTCAGGAAATCTGAGCAGCTCTTTGTGTTCTATGCTACAGGTGCTCAAGGAAAGGCTATTTCCAAACAGACTATTTCAAAATGGATAGCCCACTGCATACGCTTTTGTTATTCATTTCATGGAAAATCAGTGCCTGTATGCATCAGATCCCACTCCACCAGGGCTACAGCTACCTCCGCAGCTTTCCTCAGGGGGGTCCCTACCAAGGACATTTTGGAAGCCGCTACTTGGAGTTCAGTGCACACTTTCTCAAAGCACTACCACCTTCCTCTATACTCAAAATCTAGAGCGGGCTTTGCCACAGCAGTCCTGCAGGGCATTCTAGCCCCTCCTAATTCCGCTTAGTACCTGCCACCCTTACTTAGCTTTGGGATTCTACCCAAGTGTGATGACTGCAGCTGTATGCACGATGAACATAGTACAGATGTCCTTCATGGATGCATCTGCAGTCATAACAAATGGGTTGTCCTGTCGTCAGGCAGCCCTTCGGTCGGCCGGATTCCAAAGTCTGGGTCCGGCTTCGGCTGATGTCGCACTCCACCCGACGTCATCTCTGCTGGTCTTCGGGTATAAAGGCATCAGCCAACGCCATTTTCTTCAGTCTTTCTTGCCGTGTGGCGCCCGAAGCAGAAGCTGTTCGCAAGTGCCGGTCGGTCAGATCCAGAGATTCCTACTACCGAATACTACTTCGAAGACTTCTAAAGCTAAGTACCCCGTTGGGGACTCTTTCTTGCCTCAGCTGATGTCAGAAAAAGTAAATAATTGTTTAACTTGTGGGAAACAAATACCTCATAAAGATTTCCACTCTTACTGCCTACCTTGTTTAGGCCCAGACCACGACGTAGCTGCCTGTTTAGCCTGTGCTTCCTTCAACCGACGAACGCTTAGGCGTCGGTCGGAGTTTGCTGAACAGTTTTTCGGCTCAGATTTTGCGTACATTATGCCGTCGGATCCTCAGACTACCCAAATAATTAAAAAAACGCAAAGAAAAAGACAGACACTCGCGGTCCGCGGTTTCGGCTAAAACCACGGATAAGCAAACCGCGAGTGTCTCGGTTTCGGCCGAAACCGAGAAAACCGGTCAATCCTCAGCCGAATCCATGACTACTACCGAGGCTCCTGCTACTTTAGTTGAATCGGCCTCTGATATTTTACCTACTACTGTGGCTTCTAGTGATTTATCTGACACCATCCTTTTGGATGTTTCCACCCCAGCACGTGGTGCTGCTAGGCCTCCTGCAGCCATGTCTATCAAGGCCTTTGCCAGGGCCAAAGCAGCCAAAACAGTTCCTGCTAAGGCCCCCTCACATAGACACACTTCTAGCTCTCAAATGCTTACTCTGGCAGAGGATTTGATTTCCTTAATTAGGGGATCCCAATCACACCCAGACAGGGCCTCTCAGCCTCCAGAAAAGAGACCTAGGACAGAGCCACCCCAGCAGGAGTGCTCTGGTGATTCTTTGGAGGACTCAGACACTACAGACCAGGCTCCTTTGTCCACTTATGAGGACTCCGATGCTGATGAATCCATTCCATCGGCCTCTCCACCAGAGGAATTCTCTTTTGGGGAAACCTTACATGCCATGAGAGAGCAACTCCAATGGCAAGTACAAGATTTCTCAGACTCAAGAAAAAGACTTAGGACCTTTCTGCACTTACCACAACATAGGCCCTTAGCTATACCTCCAGTTTTGCCTGTTGTGGATGATGTATTTAATGATGTTTGCACTGCACCTGATTTTTTACCACCAGCCCCTGCCAAACCAGACAGATTTTACAGGGTACCTAACACTCATCACCACCTTTTCAAGGCCCCACTTGCAGATCCTGAGACTATATCCCAGGGGCCTAAGGCAGTAGCTTCTACCTCTACAAAAAACCCTCTCCCTTCTGAAAGGGAATCCAGGTCATTAGAGAGATGGGGCAAAAAAGTTTACACCTCTGCCACTCTCTCAGCTAGAGCTTTAAACTGTCAGTTTCACATGATCCAATACCAAGAGTTTATGCTCGATCAGTTGACTAAGAAACTTTCCTCTGAAGAAACCTTAGATAAGAAATATGTTTTAGAAATGGTGAATAACATACAGCAGGTTAGTAACCATTCTTTGAAATGTGGCTATGATGCACTGGAGGCTTCATTTAGATCAGCCATGACTGGCACAGTGATAAGAAGGCATGCATGGTTGAAAGAGCAGGTCCTGCCGGATCATGTAAAAGCAAAGCTGTTAGATGCTCCTATGGATAAGGACAGTCTATTTGGTACCTCTGCTCAACAAGTAATGAAGAAAATGGAAGAGAAGGCAAAATCTGTACAAACAGTTAAGGATTTCTTACAGGTTCAGCCCCCTCGTTTTAGCAGAAACTGGCCTGCCAAAAATTGGTCCTTTCCAGACTCCTCAAAGACCCAAAGAGGCAGGTATAGAAGCTCTAGAGGCAGAAACCGATCCAGAGGAAGTGCCTACAGAGGACGACAGTGGCAAGGTAATAACCAACGAGGCACTGACAAAACCACTGCCACTGCAACAGGACAATCACAGTGACTTGGCTCTGACACCGCCTACCAGAGAGCAAATAGCAGCACCGTTAGGCGGAAAGTTAGCTTTATTTTCACAAAATTGGCACTACATCACAAAAGACAAGTGGATTTTAAAAACCATAGACCAAGGCTACAGGTTCCACTTCCACACCTTACCAGTAAAAAGAGGAATGCCAAACTTGCCTCCAACTCAAAAAACAGAAGCTCTAAACCATGTAACTCAGCTAACCAACATGAGAGCGGTGGAGAGTCCCAGTAAATCAACAGGGCAAAGGATTTTACTCCAGACTCTTTCTAGTCCCAAGAAAAGAAAAAACTTGGAGACCCATTCTCGATCTGTCCATCTTAAACACATACATCATCGTTCCAAAATTCAAAATGCTGACCTTACAGCAACTTCTTCCCATGCTGGGCAAGGAGTGTTGGCTGGTGACTCTAGATCTCAAGGAGGCATACCTGCACGTCCCCATCAGACCAATTTTCAGAAGATACCTCAGATTCCTTGCAGGATCAGAGCATTATCAATTCTCAGCATTGCCCTTTGGCTTATCTACTGCGCCCAGAGTATTCACAAAATGCCTGGTATTAGTAATCGTTCATTGCAGGCTACAAGGAATCCAAATCTATCCATACCTGGACGACTGCCTGCTACAAGCGGACAACAAAGACAAGCTGACAACAGATTTACAAAGGGTCATTTGCTTGCTACAAGCCCTGGGATACACAGTCAATTTAAAAAAGTCAAGGCTGATCCCATCCCAGACAAGAACATTCTTGGGTGCAGAATTGGACACAGTAAAACAAATGGCATTCCTGACTGCAGAAAAACAAGAACAACTTCCTCTTTACTTCTTGGCATTAACAAAGCAGAACAAACTAACAGCAAGAAAAGTACTGCAGGCCTTGGGACTCATGGCATCATGCATAATCCTGATTCCTCATGCCAGACTGCATATGAGAAAGCTACAGTGGTACCTAAAAAACGTATGGTCTCAACACAGACACAGCTTAGAAACCGAAATCCCACTAATCCCATGCCAGAAACAGGAATTCCTATGGTGGGCCCAAGCATGCCAGGCAAACCTAGGCTTGCCCTTCCACAAAGGTCAAGCGAGCCAGACCATCACAACGGACGCCTCAGACCTAGGCTGGGGGGCACACATGTTGGACAAATGCATACAAGGATTGTGGACTCCAGACCAGCTGCACCTGCACATAAACCAAAAAGAAATGCTGGCAGTACAACTAGCAATCCAGAAATTCAAGCCTTTCCTCAAAGAAGGCCATTTATTGATAAGGACAGACAACACCACAGTCATGTGGTACATCAACAAGCAAGGGGGCACTCATTCCTACCCCCTATGCAGAATGACTCTGGACCTTTGGAACATGGCTCTGAGCTACAACATCCAGTTACAGGCAACCTTTGTGCCAGGAAAAGAAAATACCCTAGCAGATATGTTAAGCAGAACCACCTCGGATGCTCACGAATGGATGCTGCACCCGGACATCTTCAAGGCCATCACAAGAAAATGGGGAATGCCACAAATAGACCTGTTCGCATCCCCACTCAACCACCAGCTCAGAAAATTCTGCACAAGGACGTGTCACCCTCTTGCATGGAGGGTGGACTCCCTTTCCTTCAGTTGGAAAGGCCTGACAGCTTATGCATTTCCACCTCTTCCTTTGATGCACAGGGTACTGCTGAAAATCAGAGGAACAACCACGGATAATTCTGATAGCTCCGAATTGGCCAAGACAACACTGGTATCCCTTGCTGAGAAGCATGTCTCAGGGGAGAATGTGGTCAATACCCCTGATGCCTTTGATGTTAACTCAGAACAACTACAACATCCTGCATCCAAACCTAAAAACCTTACAACTGACTGCCTGGAACATCACTTAAGAGCAACTAACCCAGACTTATCCCAAAGGGTTAAAGACATTATACTTGAAGCCAGCAGACCTTCAACAAGAAGGAACTATGCAGGAAAATGGAAAAGGTTTGCCACTTGGAGTGCAGAAAGAGGAAAAGATGTGTCAAACATAGACATTGCTAACATCCTGGAGTACTTGGCAGAGCTTCTACACACAGGCCTGTCCTATTCCTCCATCAAGATACATGCATCAGCTATTTCTGCAGAATACAGCTTTGATCCACCTGTCTTCTCGCACCCTTTACTCAGGCAATTCCTCAGAGGAATCAAGAACGTAAAACCTCCTAGGAAACCACCACTACCAGCATGGGACTTAAATTTTGTACTAGAAAAATTGACACTCCCACCATTTGAACCAGCAGGAACAGCGGATCTTCAACACCTATCTTGGAAAACTGCTTTCCTCCTGGCAATTACTTCAGCAAGAAGGGTTTCAGAACTCCAGGCCTTAATGGCAGTACAACCCTTCCTGATCTTCCATCAAGATAAGAGTCTCCATGAGAACTAATCCTACATTTATGCCAAAGGTGGTATCCAGAGTGTCCTTAAACCAAGCAATCCACCTACCTACCTTCTTTCCCAGCCCACAGAACAGGGGGGAAAGGCTACTGCATACTTTGGATGTACATAGACAGTTACGCTACTACCTGGACAGAACCAAAGCTAACAGAAAAACGGACCAGCTGTTAGTGGCCTATGTACCAGGAAGGGAAGGAAAAGCAATTTCCAAACAATCTCCAAATGGATAGGACATTGCATAAGATTCTGTTACTCCTACCATGGAAAACCAATGCCACAGAACATAAGACCTCATTCAACAAGAGCTACAGCCACTACCACAGCTTTCTTACGAGGAGTGGCAACCAAGGACATTATTGAGGCGGCTACTTGGACCTCCGTGCATACATTTGCCAAGCATTACAATTTACCTCTATATTCTAGATCCCGAGCAGGGTTTGCCACTGCTGTACTGCAAGGGATCCTAACTACACCATCATTTTTTCTTCCTCCACCCCTAGTTTAGCTATGGTATTCTACCCATTTGTTATGACTGCAGATGCATCCATGAAGGACATAGTACAGTTTTGTACCTACCATAAATGTAGATGTCCGAACTGGATAGCATCTGCAGTCAGGATTACCCACCCTCCTTCCCCTCTGTGGTACTCCTAGGGTATTTACACTCCTAATAGCTAGCTGGGGGAGAGTCTCTTATGGTGTATTTGTTTGTATATATGTACATACATGCTTATTTTTTGTATTTGCCTTCTACCTTGTCTGCATACATTGGCATTTATCCAAATTTTAGCCATCCAAGAGGGCAACTGGCATCTGGGGCAAGAAACACTGAAGAAAATGGCGTCGGCTGATGCCTTTATACCCGAAGACCAGCAGAGATGACGTCGGGTGGAGTGCAACATCAGCCGAAGCCGGACCCAGACTTTGGAATCTGGCCGACCGAAGGGCTGCCTGACGACAGGACAACCCATTTGTTATGACTGCAGATGCTATCCAGTTCGGACATCTACATTTATGGTAGGTACAAAACTGTACTTTTTGTACCTAGCATAAATGTAGATGTTTGAGTGCTCATACAGCTGCAGTCCAGGTTACCCTCCCTCCATTCCCTCTTAGGACAGAGCTTATGACAAACACCTTTAACATACAACCTTTTTGGGGTATTCCTTTATGGTGTATTTGCTTGCAACTACTGTTTTGATTTATCTACTTTGTATGTTTGCATAATATCATGTTTTGCCTTCCTTTCTGGGGGCACCTGACATCTGGGGCAAGAAAAACTGAAGAAAATGGCGTCGGCTGCCTCTCTTATACCCCTGCCGCACTGACGTCTGGGAAGAAGCAACTACAACAGATGCCGGACCTAGACTTTGGAATTCGGCCGACCGAGGACCCGCCTGACGGCAGGATAACCCATGTGTGATTACTGCAGCTGTATGAGCACTCGAACATCTACATTTATGGTACTGTACTTTTTCCCTTCCCCTGTGTGCATCTTTGAGCGTGTGGTGGGTTGGTGTGAGGCCTTGTGTCTGTTTTTTGTTGGATGGCTGATCAGCCTGAACAAATATTCAGGAAGTTCACAGTGTGTAGCCATAAATCTTCTCCAGCCGAAGGCCACACTTTCCTAGGAGTAGCCCATCTTTCTATGGGCTGTAGCATTTGTGCAGGTTTTAATCCGTGATCCCTAAAAGATCGCAGGGCAAAACAGGTTATGAAGGGTCCCCTTCCTGCAACAGAGGCGGTTGCCTCCACTACCTCTACGATCCCGGCTGTGACCGTTTCTTCAACGTACTCTCTCTCCGCCTCTCCCACCCAGTCTGGGTCTCACCCTTCTGTTGGTAGGCCTGTGGAAGGAAAGCAATCGTAAGGGCAGAGAGAGAGCGAGCACAAAGGAGATGGGAGGAAGAGGTCCCCGGACCATTCGGCTCCAGCTGGGACTCCTCCAAAAATACAGGCTGTACCTATACCTGACTCCCTTTGGCTCTGATCTCCCAGGTTTTCACCGGAGCAGCCTAGGTCATCTTCTAGGGCTTTGCACACAGGCCAGCAGGTCGGAGTCTGTGGCATCATCGCAGTTCACCCGCAGTTTATCTGAAGCTGACATAGATAAAATGATTTATTTGTACACAAATCCAGATGGGAGTCTTGCCAGCCCCCTCTCTCTCTAGAGGGGGAAGCTCGCTTCCCTTCTTTACACCTATTTCTCCTTCTCCAATCTGACCTCCAGTTTCTGGATCAGAGAGGCTTCAGAGTCAAGGGGCCGGCGCTGATGGTACCTGCTGCCTCGATGCCGGCAGTTACCTGGAGCGCATCGGATCTGACTAGCTCGGATCTGAGCAGCTCTCGGAGCAATAGCTGGGGCGTCTAGTCCGAGGGGGTGGAATTTTCCTGTCTGAGGCAACCTTGGGTCGAGGCCATCTCCTCGGCGCTCCATCTCCTTCGGGCCCGGCTCCGATCCCCTCATCTGATCCTGGGAGAGCAGCTCCGTTAGTGACATCCCAGGAAGCTCGTTCATCTTTGGCGGTCGACATGGTGGAAAGGATTCTCTCCAGTGGATCGAGACCTGTATCTCTTCAGATTCTGCCCCAACTCCCTCTGCTTTGGGTGCAACTCCTGTCTTTTTACCACAGGGGACAGCCCATGCTCGAGGAGCCCCAGATTGTCCCCTTTGAGGAACATCAGGTGGTTTTTGAGGCCGCTCCCGAGAGCCCCATCAGAGAGGTTCCTTGCAAGCATACGTTCAGGAGGAGACACATGGACTCCTCCCCAGAGTCCCTCACTGAGGGCACCGATTTGGAGGAAGGGGAAGATTCCCCAGATCCTCTCCTGAGGATGTCTCCTTTGGAGATATCCTGTAACTATTGTGCCAGCGTGGAGGTTGGTCCTCCCCAAAACCTTCCCTGGACAAGTCTGTGTTCCCAGAGGCCTTTGGCATGAGCCCATGTACTTCTTGGGTGTCTCCCCTTCCCACCTGTGAATCCCTTAGTGGACTTGGTCACTTCACAGGCTTGGAAGGAACAGGACACTGTGGAGCCATTTTCAAAATGCCCTGGCAAAATTTTAAGCCCTCTGCCAACAGACCTGCCTGGAATAAAGGGTCCCCAGTAGACGCTATAGTGTTAGCAGCCATGACCAAAAAGGAAGTAGGTCAGGAGAGTTCCACTGTTCATCCCCCCCTGACAGAGTCCAGGATGGTGGATCGCCTAGCGTAGCAGGTATGAGTCAGCAACCTTTTCTGTAAGGGCGCTGAGCTATTTGGCCCATGTAACACGGCTACAGCGTGACCTGGTCAAGGAACTAGCTGAGTCGCCACTAGAGTCCATGTCGCAGGAGGACATGCATACTTTCTGTGTGAGGATGGCCACCTTGAAAGCGGCCTCTAAAACGTCCATGCGGCAAGCCCCAGAGGGAGCGGCTATGGTGTCTGGGTCCAGCGTTGTCATGAGGCGTCACGCTTGGCTCAGGTTGTCAGTTTACGGAAGCCTTTAAGGCGTCTCTTGCTAATAACCCTTATGACTGCTCTTCCCTATTTGGAAAGACTGGCCGTGACACTTTGGTCCAGAGTGAGAAGGACGGGAAGACACTGTCTGCTGTCGGGATCCGCTTCTCGAACCCACAAAGATCCTTTTTTCGGAGTCAGTGAGGGCAAAAGATGATGTGGTTCTGGAAGTCTCAGTATTCCCGGGACACTCAGGGCTCTTCTTCCCCTAGAGGCAGAGGGGTACTGGACAGACACCGGCTCAGAAGCAGAGGGGATCCAAGGAATTCTGGGTCTCAAAAAACTTTCTCTGACATGCCCGCACAGCAGCCCTGAGGGGTTGCCCGACTGCTCTGCTGTGGAGGCAGTAGGGGTTCGCCTGTCGTTGCACCTGACAGCATGCGAGTCTGTATCATCAGACCATTGGGTGCTTCAGATAATATCCAGAGGTTATTCATTCCCATTTGTAGTTTTTCCTACTCCACCCAAACACCTCCCTGATGTACCACCTGCATAAAGAGAGGCAGCAGCACTAGAAGTAATCAAGCTGCTAAAGAAGTGAGCCATCAAACCCATCCCCCGAGATCAGTCCAGATCGGGCATCTATTCAGGTTCTTTTCGGTGCCAAAAATGACAGGGGATTTGGGGCCCATTCTGGACCGGTCAACCGTGAACCTATCAGTTGCCAGAGAGAAATTCTGGATGGTCACATTGCAGTCCATCCTGCTTTACCTGCAAGAGAGCGACATTATGTGCTCGATAGACCTCCGGGATGCTTACTATCACATAAAGATGCACAGAAGCTTCAGGTGGTTCCTCCGCTTTCGGCTAGGGGCCAATCATTACCAGTTTCGTGCCTTACCCTTTGGTCTCACCACACCACCCAGGGTGTTCGTCAAGGCAGTGGTGGTGATAGCGGCTCATGTGAGGCTCCAGGGAATCCAAGTCTTCCCTTACCTGGGCGATTGGCTCCTTGCTTCTCCCACCAAGCGTCTACTTTGTCAGACCAGAGACCATTTCCTACGTCTTGCACACCATCTTAGAATTATTCAACACAGCCAAATGTCTCCTAAACCCTGTCTAGGTTATAGAATACATCGGAGAACAGATAGACACTTTGCAGACAATAGTCTTCCTGACGACCTGAGAGAATTTGAAGTTTACGGATCCATGTCGCCTTCATCTGTCAGTCCCATCTTCCTTCAGCGGAATCAGTTTTACGTGCCCTAGGTTCTATAACAGCAAAGATTACGGTTCTCCTGTATGCTCGTTTGCATATGCGAGTACTACAGTGGACTAGCGATGCAATGGTCTGTGTTGGATCTTTCATTAACACATCAGATACACATAAGCAAAGTCTGCAGGTCGTCCATCCTCTGGTGGATGCATTCTTTGGAAATACTCGAGGGGAGTTCCTTTTGTCACAGCCCCTAACCAAGCCACAGTGACCACGGACGCCTCCCAGCTAGGGGGGGGGGGGGGCATTGCTCTGGAAGGACAGTTCAAGGCATGTGGTCCCCGATCGAGACCAGTTTTACATGTCAGTGTTCTGGAGATGAGGGCGGTTCTTTTAGCATTGCAGGCCCTTCATGCCTTTCTCCCTCTAGGAAGTATTGCAATTCAGTCAGACAATGTCGGTGGTCTGGTACATCAACAAACAGGAGGACCAGATCCTACCCTCTCTGTCGCGAGGCCGTGAAGAGTTTGGGAATGGGGTGATCTCCAGTTGTTTCCTGGTAATAATGCACATTCTGGTACGGTCCAGCATACTGGTGGACAAACTAAGCTAGACTATTCTGATGCCTTACGAGTGGTCTCTGAATCCTTCAGTAGTGGAGCGGATATTTCTAGTGTGAGGTCGGCCTTGCTGGGATCTCTTTGTATCTCCTTCCAACGAGAAGTGCAGCAAGTTCTGCGCTGTGAAACTCCCGCCAGGAGAGTCTCACAGAAATGCTCTAGTCCATGCTTGGCCTCCCAGTCTTCTTTATACTTACCCTCCTTTCCCTCTTATCCCAAAGTTCCTTCAGAAGGCGCGTCAACTGGGGAGCAAAGTGATTCTCATTGCCCCATTTTGGCCTCACCAGGTATGGTTTCCCTTCCTCTGGTCTCATCTTCTAGCTCCTCCTCCTTGGATCATCGTCTGGATCTCATCTCTCACCCCTCGAGGGTCCCTCATCTGAATCTGGACAGTGTGAAGCTCATGGCTTGGCTTCTCCAGTTCCCTTAATTGATAGGACTCCCCGTTTGTCTTTGGTCAAGACTGTCCTGGTGGCAGCCCATAAATCGTCCACCAGGAAGATTTACCGTAGGAAATGGAAGTGCTTTTCCATCTAGGTTTCTCAGAGGGATTTAGACCCTTTTACGGCTCCAATTTCGGCTAGCCTTGATTTTTTGGCAAACAGTTTTCAACAAGGGGCTAGCTCATCTACAGTGCAAGTTCAGTTGGCTGCCATTTCCAATTTCCACATCTGTGAGAACATGGCTTCTTTGGCTTCTTCCAGATGGTGCATAGCGTTTATCAAAGGTACATTTCTCTTGCGTTCTCCAGTTAAAGATCCTACTCCCCCATGGGATCTTACTGTGGTATTGCAAGCTCTGGTGCCCCCCCCCGCCTTGAACCGGCGTCAACAGCAGATCTTAAATTTCTATCTTGGAAGACAGCCTTTCTAGTGGCTATCACCTCTGCTAGGAGGTTTCTCAGAACTTCAGGCGTTGTCTGTCAATGTTCCGTACATGGTTTTCCATAAGGACAGGGTTTCTCTTTGTACCAATCCCTCCTTTCTTCCAAAAGTGGCTTCTAAGACCAATATCAATCGGACCATCAATTTACCTGTTTTTCTTTCCAAATTTCAAAAATAAGGGTGAATACAAGTTGCATCTGTTAAATGTTCATAGACAACTGCGTTTTTATTTACACAGAACGAAACCCTTTCACAAATCTGACTAGTTGTTTGTGTCCTTCTCTAAATTGTTTTTGGGTAAACCCTTTTCCAAGATGACCATTGCTAGATGGAGTTCTCTGCATCCTTCAGGTTTACAAGGACAAAGGCCAGTCTCCTCCGGGTCAGGTTAGACCTCATTCCACCAGGTCCATGGCTACTTCTCCGTTTTTTTTGGTCTAGGGTATCCTTGGATGACATTTGTTCTGCAGCTACTTGGTCCTCCTCATACCTTTATTTTTCACTATAAATTGGATTTGATGTCTAGAGGGATAGCATCCTTTGTCTCTCCGGTGCTCCAGAATAACCTTCCATGAAGGCCACCCAGGTGTACAAGTAGCTTGGGACTCTGTCCCACAGGTTGAAGCCCAAATGAAGTAAACTACTTCAGATAAGTTATGTACTCACCATAATGCTCCATCTGAGTAGTTGTACTTCATTTGTTTTCAACCGTCCCCCCTCCTTCCCCCTGGCCGTATTGTCTTGGCATGTAGCAGAGCACGGTTTAGCAGCTTTGGTCTGTGTTTCATGAGCTTGGAAAAGTTGTGTGCGGTAAGGTATATTGGGTCAGGTTTTTTTGGTTTAGGGTGCACCACACTTTATCTGAGGGAGGGAAGGTGGTGGTGTATTATGGGTAGGGGGGAGGAGCTTAGAGCAGATGCTTGTAAAGTTGATCCGGATCCATATTCCCCACAGGTTGAAGACAAATGAAGTACAACTACTCAGATGGAACGTTATGGTGAGTACATAACTTCTTTTTTTAGAATACATTCCTAGTTGAGCTCCCCTTCCCCAAACACACCCCAGACAATGTGAAATCTGAGCTCCTTAATGCCACTTTACATATCTTCTCTTTGAACCCCCCAGGAGGTGTACAGTCTTCAATTAAGAATACCTCTGAGAGGTATCCTGCCAGGTCCAAGTGACTGCAAACCTGTTCATTCCTCAGGTTCTAAAATGTGTAAGAGATGGGGAGGGCAGTAGAAAAAGTGCCCCCGAGAAAGACAAAGTTTTACACTAGACTGTTCATGGGTACTAAGTAAATAGGGACCCCGTTGTCTCATCCTAATTCCCTCCTGTATAAACCAGTTTGTAAAGGTAGTAAAATTCAAGGTGCTTACTCTGCAACATCTGTTACCACTGTTTTCCTCATCCCAGGAGCATTCCTAGTTACCTTGGACTTGGATGCTTGCTAATACAATCTCTGTATATTCAGACAGTCAGTTAAGCAATTCCTAAAGGGAGTCCAGCACCTTAACTTGCCCAAGAGGTGGATAACTTCATCACACAACTTCAGTTTTTTGAGAAATTAACACTCCCCTTGAACCAGCAAAGTCTTGCCCTATTCTGTTCTACTGGGGAGTATTGATAGTATCCTGTCTAGCAAACTATGGGGTGGGTAACTTGATAAGGACATGCTTGGGAAAGCGTTGAGCAGTTTGTTTACACTGACGCTTTCATTGTAGAGAGGTAGTCTGGGACTGCACATTTTCAGTACCACAGAGAAAAAGATTAGACAGTTGGTTTGCTGCAGAAGAAATTTCAAGTAAGAACGATTAGGTTTCTGGGAGAGATCTGCCTGGTATTCCAAAAAGTGAGAATCCAGTCAGTTTATCTAGCTTGTCTTGAAGTCCAAAACAATGGTACTTCTACTCCAACTTGTCCTGTCCTCTTAACTTAAGTCATGGTTCCCAAAGAATGAAGTGACCACAGACCTTGCATAGCTTGAGGCAACATTTTCAAGCCAGGAGGAAGAACCCTGATTATAAACCTCCATAATGTCAAGACTTGTGACACTACAATCATTTAAAGTGGTCAAGCAGTATAGAAGTAAAAGCTCTAAAGATAACTGAGCCAGCCACCCACTCTATGTATAACCACAATCACATTGGTTCACCCAAGGACTAGTGATCAAATTACAGTGTGGTAAAACAAAGTAATGGGCTACAACACTGTTGTATGTCCTTGCATCTAGTAAGAAGGCTGTGTAGGCAAGTATGTGGGTTGCAGAGGTAACCACCTGAACAAACCAAATCCTTTTGTAATGTAAAATATTTTGCAGGAGCTGCAAAATGTTAATATTGATCACTTAAAGGAATGCAAGCAGTTAATGAGGCGATTAAGTTTATAAACTCTTGCAGAAATGTCCGCACAACTGGATGAACAGTAAGTTAACCAACCATAAGTTGCTCCTGTATTCACTATGCATTTGAAGGGGTTGGTTCATTCCCCTTTATTTGCTTCAAGTCAACACAGCAGTAGGATTTACAACCTTTTTTGCCTCTGGTGCTTCCTAGTACACTACTGCCATGGTTATTTGGAGCAAATGTTAACTGGCTTATGCAGCTTAGGAAGACTGAAGAAGTGACTATAACGCTTCCCTGTTGTAAGTCATCCCATAACTCATGGTACCAAGTAAAATATACTATAAGTAGGTTCAGGTTAAAGATTAAAACAAAGGAGTAGCACTGTGAGTAGACTTAAAACGTAGTCCTGAAATAAAGTATAATGTTAATACTTGATCAGTGTCTTTCACTGTTTGGCTGCAAGTAAAACTATAGGCATAGTGTATTCCTGTGAAAGTAAAAAGTACAGTTTTGTACCTACCATAAATGTAGATGTTCGAGTGTATACCCTGCTGCAGTCATCACACTTGGGTTATCCTGCCGTCAGGCGGTCCTGCAGTCGGCCCGAATTCCAAAGTCTTGGTCTGGCGTCGGTTGCTGTCTCTTCTTTCCTGACGTCAGAGTGCCAGGGGTATATAAGAGGCATCCAACGCCATTTTCTTCAGTTTTTCCTGCCTCAGATGTCAGGTGCCCCCAAAAAAGTGGTCAGTAGAAAGTACCAATAATAAAGTTTATCACAACCAAAACATCTCTCCAGCTATAAGCAAATACACCACAAAGGTTGTATCAAATTGTGAGGTATTGAAAGGTTTTAGTTAGGTCAGAGGGAATGGAGGGAGGGTAACCTGGACTGCAGCAGGTTATACACTCGAACATCTACATTTATGGTAGGTACAAAACTGTGCTATGTTCATCGTGTTACCCTGCTGCAGTCATCACACTTGGGTAGAATCCCAAAGCTAAGGATGGGAGGTGGAGTCAAACCGGGTTCGAGGAGGCTAGAAGGCCCTGCAAAACTGCAGTGGCGAAGCCAGCTCTAGTCTTAGAGTAAAGTGGTAAGTGATGGTGTTTGGTGAAGGTGTGTACTGAACTCCAAGTTGCAGCTTCTAGAATATCCTTGGTTGGGACCCCCCTGAGGAAGGCTGTAGAAGTAGCTGCTGCCCTGGTAGAATGGGGCCTTATGCTAGCAGGAACTGGATGTCCATGGTGGGTGTAGCAAAAATGTATGCAATGTCCTATCCATTTGGAAATGGTATGTTTTGAGATCGCCTTTCCTTGAGATGCTGTAGCATAGGATACAAAAAGCTGGTCAGATTTTCTGAAAACCTTAGTTTTTATCCAAGTAGTAAGGTTAGCTGCCTGTGAATGTCTAAGGAATGCAGGAGTCTTTCTCCCTTGTTCTGTGGATTTGGAAAGAAGGTGGGTAAATGGATGGTTTGATTTAGAGCCAACTGGATACCACCTTAGGCATAAAAGAGGGGTTAGTTTGTAGAGAAACTCTGTCTTGATGGAAAATGAGGAAAGGCTCTACTGCCATTAGTTCCTGAAGCTCTGAGACTCTTCTGGCTGAAGTAATTGCTAGAAGCAAGGCAGTTTTCCATGATATAAACTTTAAGTCAGCTGAGAAGGCTGGTTCAAAAGGAGGTAGTGTAAGTTTTTCCAGAACAAAATTGAGGTCCCAAGTTGG
The DNA here is from genome assembly GCF_019279795.1 of Protopterus annectens. Lineage (NCBI taxonomy): Eukaryota > Metazoa > Chordata > Ceratodontiformes > Protopteridae > Protopterus > Protopterus annectens. The sequence goes on along the minus strand of NC_056741.1, from coordinate 1,355,770,660 downwards.
TGTTGGTGCTCTCCTGGGAGGCCTAATGTTTTTGGCCCCTCTGAGAAGCTGCCTTAGAAGTGGATGTGAAAATAAGGGAGGATCCATGTTGTAGTGAGCTGAAATAGCTGAGGCATGGATTTTAATAGATGAAAAGTAAAGGCCTTTGTGTAACATCTCAGTTAAATATTGTAGAATCTGAGGTATGTCCGGCTGAAAGGTATTTTGGCCTTTAGCTTGATTCCAGGCGTAAAACCTTTTCCATTTGTCTGAGTAGGCTTTCCTGGTGCTGGGCCTCTTGGCTTCCAGAATAACCTCCATAACAGTTTGGAAAGAGGAGCTGGCTGGTTGCTTAGGTGATTTGCCATGCAGCCAAATTTAAGGTTTTGAGCTGGCTGTGTAGGATCTCACTGTCTTGCTGCGTGAGCAGATGAGTAATCTGTGGTAAAATCCATGGTGGCCCCTGGGCCATATTACTTAATAGTAGGTACCAGTGCTGGCGTGGCCAGTCTGGGGCAATGAGCATCATTCGGGGTCTCTCCAGCCTGACTTTCAGCAGCACCTTTGTGAGAAGGGGCAGTGGAGGTAAGGCATATACTGTCAGCATTTTCCAACTGAATGAGAGTGCGTCCACTTTCCAAGCTTGATGGTGAAACGTCCTTCAGCAGAATTTTGTTAGCTGATAGTTTTGGGGGCTGGCAAACAGGTCTATGTCTGGGTGCCCCCATTTTTGAATTATCATTGCAAATACTTGTGGATTCAGTTTCCACTCATGAGGATCCATGATGTTTCTGCTTAGGTCGTCTGCCAATGTGTTCTTTTTTCCTGGCAGGAATTGAGCTTGTAATTGAACTTGTTATGCCAGTGCTGTGTTCCACAAGGTCATTGCTTGCCTGCATAGAGGGTAGGAGTGTGTACCCCCTTGTTTGTTGATGTACCACATTACTGTGGTGTTGTCTGTCCTTATTGTAAGCTGTCCTGGAAGTAATAGGTCCTTGAAGGCTGTCAGGGCATTCTGTACAGCCAGCATTTCTTTTTGATTGATGTGCAGATTCCTTTGATCTGCAGTCCATATGCCTTGAACGCACTGTCCTGCCATGTGTGCCCCCCAGGCATAGTCCGCTGCATCTGTTGTGATAGTTTGCCTGGCTGTGGGGGTAAGGTGAAAGGCTGGCCCTTGTTAAGGTGACATGTCTGTGACCACCATAGAAACTCCTGTTGAAGGCAGGGAATGAGAGGTATCATTTTTTCCAAGCTGTGGCTGTGTTGAGTCCATACGCTTTTTAGGTACCATTGTAATTTCCTCATATGCAGTTTTGCAAATGGTATTAGTAGAATGCAAGATGCCATGAAGCCGAAAGCCTGCAGAATTTTTCTTGCAGGGAGTTGGGTCTTTGTTGCCATTGTTTTGAAGTATTGAGTTAGTTGTAGTTTGTCTGGGGTCAGGTAAGCCATCTGGGCCGTTGTATTCAAGCTGGCACCCAGGAATGTCATATTTTGTGAGAGCACTAGTTTTGATTTTTTTTTCGTTTACTGTGTACCCTAGGCAACTTAGAAGGTGTTTTACAAAAGCCAGATGTTGTAAGAGAATGTCCTTGCTTTCTGCTTGGATGAGGCAGTCATCCAGGTATGGATATATTTGAATTCCTCTTTGTCTGCAGTATGCAATTACTGGTGCCAGGCATTTTGTGAAGACCCGGGGTGCAGTAAATAAGCCAAAGGGCAGTGCAGAGAATTGGTAATGGGTTGAACCTGCAACGAAACGGAGGTATCTTCTGCAATTTTGTCTGATAGGGACATGCAGGTATGCCTCCTTGAGGTCCAACGTTACTAGCCAAGCTTTCTTGCCCAACATGGGAAGAAGCTGCTGTAGTGTTAGCATCTTGAATTTGGGTACTTGCAAGAAGGTGTTTAGAATTGAAAGGTCCAGAATGGGTCTCCAAGCATTGTCCTTTCTGGGGACTAGAAAGAGCCTTGAGTAAAATCCTTGGCCTTGTTCCTGTGTAGGTACCTGTTGAATGGCGCTCATGTCCATGACAGCTGTAATTTGTTTTTGTGCCTCTGCCCATTGATTTTGTGGCAGGTTTGGCATTCCTTTTATCCTTGGCAAGGTGTGGAAATGGAATCTGTATCCTTGTGAGAATATGTCTAGGACCTATTTGTCCTTTGTGACTATGAGCCAGTTGTCTGCAAAAAGTGCTAATTTTCCTCCCAAGGGAGCTGCCAAGAGAGCTTTGCTTGGCAGTTTGAGGTGCAAGTCATTGTGTTTGCATTCTAGTAGTTTGGGGCCTGTCTTCTACTCCCTTCTGTGTTTCAGTGCCCCATTGACGAGGTTTATAAGGGATTTGTGCTTGACCTCTGCCCCTTGGGCACCTGTATTTACCCCTCTGTGGTCTTTCAGAAGCTGGAAAGGACCAATTCTTTGTTGGCCAATTTCTGCTGAAGCGTGGGGGCTGTACCTGTAAGAAATCTTTGACTGTCTGCATAGATTTTGCCTTATCCTCCATTTTCTTTAAAACCTCTTCTGCTTTAACCCCAAATAAGATATCCTGCTGTAAGGGTGCATTTAGTTGCTTTGCTTTAACATGTTCAGGCAGAGTTTGTTCTTTTAACCAAGCATGCCTACGTATAACAGACCCAGTAACAGCTGCTCTACAGGAAGCTTCCAAGGAATCAAATCCACATTGTAAAGTATGCTTGCCCACCTGTTCAGCTGCATGCAACAGATCCTGTATTTCCTTGAATTCAGACTGTTGAGGGTGCGTGCTCATCTTTTGTTTCATTTGAGACATCAGGAATTGCTGGTATTTAAGCATGTGAAATTGACAATTTAGTGCTCTCATAGCTAGAGTAGCTGAGGTGTAAACCTTTTCCCCCCACCTATCTAGTGCTCTGGAGTCCCTTTCAGAGAGGGTACAGGATTTTTAGCCATAGAAGCCTTAGCCCCTTTGAGACCCTGGGAGATTGTCTCTGGATCAGCAGCAGGGCTTTTGTAAAGGAATTTGAGAGTCAGGCACTCTAGTATCTATCTGGCTTGGCTGGAGCAGGAGGCAGAAAATCTGGATTTAGACTAGATTCTAAGTAAACATCATCCACAATGTCTAAAACTGGGGGGATAGCAAGTGGTCTGTGCTGCGGGAATAAAAGAAACTCTCGGAGCCTTTTCTTTGAGTCAGAGTAGTCCTGACCTTCCCAGTGGAAATGTTCCCTCATGGTATGTAAGGTTTCCCCAAAGGAATGGTCTTCAGGGGGAGATGCTGAGGGAATGGAGTCTTCAGCATCAGAATCTTCATAAGGGGGAAAGGAGTAATCCTGTTCCTCAGAGGAGCCTGAGGAAATACACTTGATCAGAGGAGGCATAATCCTCCTCTTGTCTAGGCCTTTTGTCGGGGGGGGGGGTTGGGAACCCCTGGTTAAAGAAATCAAATCTTCAGCCATTTTAAGCATCTGTTTCTTAGGCATGGGGCCTTGAACTGGAGACTGAAGTGCAGACTTTTTTGGTTTTAGAGGAGTCTTAAGCTTAGAATAGGATTTTATGGTGAGAGTAGTCGGTCTGAAGACACTTTCTGAAACCGAAGGTGTTTCTGCAGCACCGGCTTCTCCTTCCGCAATGTCGTCGGTAGGGCCTAAAGAAAATGGCTGCGTCGGCCTAGAACACTCTGCTAGAGATTCCAAAGCGGTCTGGGGTTCTAATTCTGCGGTAGCCAGGGGCTGCGTAGGCACCTCACTGAAAACCGGAGAACCGGCGACCGGCCCAGCCGGGGCCCGAGTCTGGCTTGGATCTAGGCTGCCTGTCTTTATCTTTGCGTTTTTTTATGCACGCCGGTAGTCTGTTGCTCCGACGGCATAGTGTAATTAAATTTTCTACCGTAGTGTCATGCGAAATCAAAGCGTCGCTTTATAGTTCGCTTATTGAACCTAGCACAAAACCGACAACCAGTGACATCGTGGTCTGGGACTAGGCAAGGTATACAATAAGAATGAAAGTCCTTATGAGGTATTTGCTTCCCACAAGAAATGCAATTAACTTTTTCTGACATTGGACTGAGGCAAGAAAAGGTTCCACAACGGGGTACTTAGCTTTGAAGACTTCGGACTGAAACTCTATTCGAAAATCTCAGGTGTCTGCCGACCGGCACTTGCGAGCTGCTTCTGCTTCGGGCACCGCGCGGCAAGAAAGACTGAAGAAAATGGCGTCGGATGTGTCTTGTATACCCCTGGCGCTGTGACGTCGGGGAAGAATCGACAGCAACTGACGCCGGACCAAGACTTTGGAATTCGGGCCGACTGCGGGACCGCCTGACGGCAGGATAACCCAAGTGCGATGACTGCAGCAGGGTAACACGAACATCTGGTAAGAGGAAAAATTGTAAAACTACAAATCCAGTATGTTCTGTAAAAAAAAAAAAAAAAAAAAAAAAAAAGTACAAGGCCCAAGTGCAAACTAAATATCCTAGTAATGAGCAGGGCAAGGCCCAAGTGTAAACTAAATGTCCTAGTAATGAGCAGGGCAAAGCCCAAGTGCAAGCTAAATGTCCTAGTAATGAGCAGGGCAAGGCCCAAGTGCAAACTAAATATCCTAGTAATGAGCAGGGCAAGGCCCTAGTGCAAACTAAATGTCCTAGTAATGAGCAGGGCAAGGCTTGAAATCTGTAGAAAGTAAGTTGTATACAAAAAAAATCACATCCAAGGATGAGTGGTAACTAACACTTGGGTCTTAATGTGTAAATGAAAATGAATCTAAAATGGCACAGTCCATATATTTCTCAAATACTAAAAGATAACTAAATCCCCAGACCTAGAGGAAAAGGGCTGGTAAGAAAAGTGTATGCAGTCCAGATTCCATAGAAGTTAATCCATTTAGTACTCTAGGGAGTGGGTATAGCTGATTGTCATGAAAGAGATGGTCAAAAATCTCTTAATATGGTAGGACTTCAGGACAAAGTCTCATATGGAAAGAATTATGTAGAATTCTGCTGCAAAAACTCTGTGGGGGAAGTGTCAAAAAGGAAAATAGCCACAACCGAGGATAAACTGTAGAATTGCAAGGCCACTAGGAGCCTGATGGCACTGCACATCACTGTAGTGGCAGAACAGAAAGAGCTCACCCAGACTCTGCTACAACTTGCTGTGAGGGAAATGTTGGTTTGCGTTTGCTTTCTTGTATTTTGTATTACTTATTGTCTCTTATTTTGTATACAGTGGTTTGTTTTCTTTGCACTGTTTTTACTTGTATTCTGCTTTTAATTGCATACTAAAACTTGGAAAGAGACCACAGCTGTCTCTTCAGTCACATTAAAATTTTCCCACCCTGTTGCTGTTGTTAAACACAATGGTCTTTATAGCTACCTCCCCTTATGTTTCACCTACCGTCTCCATCCCCCTCTCCTTTCAGTGGCTATTGAGTAAGCACAAAATTTTGTGAAATCACTTCCCTTCAACTATTTAAATTTATTGGTTATCGCACTGTATTCCATAGAGCCAGAATATAAAAGAGCCCACCCCCTGTAAATCTGTCTTGCTGTTTTAAAATTATTGGCTCTGCACTTAGATTGCTAAAGCTTAAGTTACCCCCTTTTTCATATCTAACTGCTTAGTGCACACTGCAATGCTTAGAATATTAACCATTCATTTTCCTCTTATTACAAGTCCACCTGTTATCTCAGTGCCCAAGTTCTGCCTCTCAGTAGTCATCTTGGGATTAGTGTTTTTCTCCTGGTGAGAGGAGCAGCACAGGGATATTGTTTCCTAGAAACTGCTGATCACCAGACAGCCTAGTAACTGCTTCATAGGTGACAGTTTGAAATTTGTGCTTACATTCTACTCCTGGTGAGAGGAGTAGCAGAGTACATAGATTCCCGACTGTTTTGTGTTGAGCAGTGCGTGTCCGCTTGATGATCTTCATTTGTCTGGTTGGTATTCAAGGCATTTAGAAGGAAAAGGCAACAAGTCTACAAACCCTTGCTTCATCTGGGACAAGACTGTGGATCACCAAACAGGCTGTGCCCTGCTTCTCATCTTGGGATTGGTGCCAATGTTTTGCTTCTGGTGCGAGAAGCAGCAGCAAAGGAGAATTGTATCTCAGTAGTGTGAATCTGTGCTGAGACCAGCACTAGTAGTAGCCAGGCAGTAAGCTATTCATACAACTTCCCTGTTTTCATCATTCTTGACAAGCCAGTCCTTTGTTTTCAATAAGTACTGCTTGATTTTGTTTCCAACTTCAGAATATCTGCTTAAATATTTCATCCTTAAATTTTCAGGGTCTACATATTAATTTCCTCAAGTGTTTGGCAGTGCTTTGTATAGACATGCTCCTTGAATATTTTTCCTGTAAAAGCACAATTGAAGTTTCACCAATAACTAGTTGCATACAGAGCAACTAGTTTGCAGTGACTAGCACTGTCCACAGAGTTGCAAACCAGATACTCTTGACATTGCTGTATATTCTCATTCCCAGCTGTCAAATCAATAAAAAAGGTCTGTTGCCCCCTTTCAAAACTCCAAAACCATGCTCTGTTCTACCACTGGTAGGTAAATTAAAAACAGAAGAAGTAATTAACTGCCTAGGCATTACATTCTGTACAAACAAAGTTTTTTTTACTCGAACATCATTCAAAAATGGCAAAACATTTTACTAGACCTTAATAGATGGAAAAATCTAAGGCTACCGTTTCTGGCCAAAGTATCTGTAATTAAAATGAATGTGTTACCCAGATTACTCTACATCTTCATGACTTCCCTGATTACCATACCCAATAAATTTTTAAGCAAATACATACCTTGCTTGCTAAATTCATATGGGAGCCCAAAAAAAAACAGAATCTCATATGACAAGTTAACAGCCCCCCAAAATAAAGGTGGCTTTGACCTTCCAAACTTTGAGACATAATAATAGAGTCTTACGAATTGCCGAATACAACCCAAATAAAGCTTGGTACCCGCACTGGATAATATACCATAGACACATTAAAAGTCTTGACATCAACCCCAAAGCCTTACCATTTTTAAATACCAGCTTGATAAAATCTTGCAACTTAATAGAACCCCTTAAAACACTCCATTTTACTAACACAAAAACTATTCAAATCCCTAAACCTTATACAAGCTATGATGACATTACAACCCTTACACAAAAACCTAATCTTAAAATAATCAGACCCTAAACCTAAATCACTTCCCTCGACTAATCAGTACAACCATCCAAGACATGTATCCATATTTAAATTGCTCTGTACAAGAAATAATGAACCAATTGAACCTCCCCAAAGCATATTTGGTGATCCTGAGACAAATCAAAGAATTATGTACCAGTTATCTCCATGACTCTAACATAAACAACAAAGATATAGCAACTTGTAACTTACTTTGGAAAACTATCCTCTCAGCTAAAAAATTTACAACCTATTCATACAAAATAATCAAAGACATTAAATTCCAGAAACATATACTTATCTCTGACTATTGGAGAAAGAATAATTCATCCATTGATAATCATCAGTTGATCCAAGTAATTAACCTAACAAAGTCTATACCCCTTCAAAAACTAGCATTTACACAACTTATGATTTATAACACTGCATATTTCACACCTGCTGTTCTACATAAATTTAATCCTATGAAATCCCCTTTCTGTCCACACTGTAAAGACCAAACTGCTGATTTAATCCATCTCTTCTGGAGCTGTAAATGTGTATTTAAACTTTGGAACTCCCTTAAACTTCAGTTACAAAAGCCGGGCTACCAGATATCTACACTCACCTGGGAATTTACTCTATTACATATCCTCCCAAGCAATATCTCTAAAACCCAAGCAATTACCCTGATTAATATTTTTCTGTTAATGAAACTTTATATAGCTACCAATTGGCTTAACCCTAGTAACACTTCTTGTGAGAATTTTAGATTGATGGCAACTAAACATCTGTTAGCCCATAAAATAATAAAAGGGACAAAAATATTAAACTTGGGAAATTATGGGAACAAATTTTTAGTGTTCTTGCATAACTTTCCACAAATGACCATACTTAATTATAACTAAGAGTCTTCATTAACATCTCACATCCCTAACTCCTAAGAATTTTTTCTCTTCCTTGTTTAAATTTTTACGTATAATCATTGCTGAATTATTTCTCCTGCTCTACTGAATTTTGAAAGCCTCTATGTAGATAGTGTAGATAGTATTGTTTGATTATCCTCTTTTTGCATTGCTTTCAATGTATACCACTTGTTTAATGTTTGTGTTTTCTCTCGATTTGTTGCACTTCATTTGCTGTTTTGTATTGATGTAAAGAATAAATAAAAATTATGGAAAAAAAAAAGTTTAACATGGATATGAACTTTCCCACTATCTCCGTGACCAGCTTGGTGGATATGGGCAACCTGAGGCAGTGTAGAAATTGGCTCATGTTTACTGACAACCAGTTCATTTTCAAACAAACTGATATTGTATGTGGGAGATGTATTTACACAATGACAAAGCTGTTGCATAAAAGTACTCCTTATGTTAATAAGTTTGTCATTAGTACACGCGCACCCATTACACAATTCAAAGCAGACGTATAGGCCCACATATGCTGAAGCACTTAAATGTAACCTTTCTAAACCCCAAAGACCTCTTAAATGAGGTACACAACAAATACCCTCAGCAGCTGCAAATGCACTCTTTCAAAACACCCACATCAGCACAGAGCTACATCTCATGGAGCCTGTACTTCTAAGCCCATAACACAAGCCACCACACTATCCAACATTCTGGTCATTGGATAGTCCATGAGATACACTGATGTCCCTGTCACCAGGCTCAGTAAGGAGAAAGTTACGGTCTTTGCTTATCAGGGGCTAGGATCCCACTACATTAAACATGCGTTCAGGTCATTGTACCACAAATACTACTATAACTCTGTCATAGCCCATGTGGCAGGAAATTACCTGAGATGTATGTACCTTCAATGACTGTTAACGAGAGATGACATGGAACTCTCGGAATACATCTCAGGCTGGTATGAGCCTGACATTGAGCAGCGTTTTATCTTCAGGGATGATGCCACAATACAAACAAAAGATGACTGATTTTAGTAACTGATTTAGTTTCTGGTGTCATTCTAAGGGGGTGCAATATTTGTCAGCATGGAAGGAGATGGTCAGCAGACCCACGCGGTTTTGCCACGGATGATCTGCACCTCTCCCCTTTCAAATATTAGCTAAAACATTCTTCCTCATAATGCCTTTTTTAGACAATGTCATACTGAAAGAACTTCTGACATGGCAAATGAAAATCTAAAGATGATAGTGTTCAATGCTAGGAGTCTAAACAAACAACTCCAGTCCCTAGCAGCTCTGTTTACCCTAGAGAATGCTGATGCTTTTGTGGTCACCAAGACATGGTTTAAAGCTGTGGAAAGTACACCAACAGTGAAAAGTTATGCCTTCCCCACATTTAACCCAACTATTACACAGAGACTAAAGGTTTAGGTGTCTTGATCTACATTAAAAATATACCTCAAGGTTGGTCAAGCAGTAGAGTGCACTGGAGCTGCTTCATTTTCAAGTTGCCATAGGCATAATCTGATGCATCTTCCTTGCAAACTGCGTCTCCCCTTCTGTGACCCAGGAAACCCATACAGTGTATTTAAACTTATTGGAAACCCTCACCAAACAACCCAATACCGTATTCATCAGGTTACTTTAATTACCCCACTATTAACTGGAAATCCTATATGACACTAAATGTATAATGCACAGGGATTCCTGGAATTTGTAAACACACTCCCTGGACCACATTGTCAGTACATCAACCAGGGGTGCAACCATACTGGATCTGGTCTCACTAATATGGGAGAGTGCTGCACACCACCTACTGTAATGTCTTCCCTGTTAAGGTCAGATCACAAAATGGTCTCCTTTGAAGTAACAATAAAACCTAGACACCCAGCTAAACCTGAAATATTCATGAGCTATTCTAAGGTTAATCTCCTGCTGTTAAGTGATAACCTGGCAACATTTCAAGCTCCCTTTAATCCTAAGAACACTGCTGCTTATGCAGAACTGTTTACAGAAACCCTATACAGGCTTGTTAATAGCTGCATAGAGGCAGCTATACCCACCAGGAAGTACAGAACTAACTAAAAAAAAAATTGCTATATCTGCAACCTCAAAGGCAGTATAAAATTGTGTGCAGAGGTCATTTTAAATGGAGCTATGTATATTGGGCCAGAAGATATAGCAAACCTACTGATCGACAAATTCGGCTCCAACTTCACTTCTCTTTCACCCTCCACCTTCCCTCTGGAAAAAAACATCAAATCAAACTCCCCCCTATCACTAGGGAATAGGTCCTTAATGCTCTCTCTCTCTAAGGGCGAAAACACTGCATCAATAGGCCCTGATAGTGTCCCAGGATGCCTTCTAAATAGTATGAAATATGACCTGTCTGGCCCTCTAGCATTGCTATTAAACTAGCCTCCAAGCAGGCTTTGGGCCTCCTGAATGGAGAACAGCAGCAGTCATCTCTCTATACAAAGGTTGGCCATCTACAGACCCATAAGTCTCAGTAGTCTTCCATGTAAAGCCATGGAAGGAGTAATCATGGAAATGATCACTAGTGATATAGTAAGCCTCCAGACACTGGACTCAACCCAGTTTGGTGTCATCAAGGGCAGGTCATGCCTGGTCAACCTAGTGGACGTCTTTGAGAAAGTCACCAAAGCAATGGATAAGGGCAGAATGGTTCACACTGCCTGCCTTGACCTGGTCAAGGCATTTTACACGGTACCCCACTCTGGCATTGTTGACACTCAAGGTTAGGTACAAACTGGTACATCACCCGGTGGATAGCCAACAGGCTCAAAAACAGGACCCAGGAAGTTAGAATTAAGGAGTCCACCTCTACAAGGAATCAAGTCACAAGTGAAATCCTCTAAGATTGGTCCTTGGACTGCTCTTTTTTTTTTGGCATTTACTTCTCTGAAGTCAAGGATAATGTTGGTGGTCTTAGGCTGACTAAATTTGTAGACTGTAAATTAGGAGCTGTCATTAAATGCCACACTGACTTGTTCTCTAGGAGGGCTGACGTGGACAACTGTCAGAGCCATGGACTAAAACTAAATGCCAAGAAATGCACAGTAGTATACTTTGGGAAGTCATCCACCCCTGGTATAACTATCACATTGACAACACATCCCTTAAAGTTGACCCAGTAATCAGGGACTGGGGGGTGAGGAGACAGTAATCTAGCCTTGGACCATCACGTTTCTACAGTAGTTGGTGAGGAAATCATTCCATGTTGTACAACTTCTAAACAAAGGTATGGCATCCAAGTCCAAGGAAGTTGCTGCTCCTCTGTATTCGGCATTCATCAGACCTGTTAGAGTGCAGTGCCCACATTGGTATTGACCTAACCAGGCATATCCAACAATTGGAACATCCGTAGGGGTTCCTTATTAAAAGAATACAGGGCACAAGTAAAATGTCCTTTGCAGACTGCTTCAAGGCTCTATCCCCTGTATTGTGTCCTACAGGCTTTTGAGGAGAGATCTGTGCTCATCATACAGGACATTCAGACTCCACTCTGGACATTTTGCACACCAACAGAACAAACCTCACCAGAATTACTCAATGTCCTATTCACATATTCTCATGTTGCAGTATTCTAAACATGAGGGATACTACGCCTGAGGCTACCCGAATGTCTGGCTCAAATACAAAAGCTTAGCCTGGCTGCCGTATGGTGCATGAGATGTCACACACAGGTGCCATAAACCATAGGCCATAAATGTGACGTCTGCAGGCACTAACCTCAGAACTTTTCTGCTCCCAGTTGTCAACTTGCTCGTTCAGCTCCTCTCCGAGTGACTTCTGAATTGGGAATCTCTTTTCTAGCTTGTTGCTGTTTTTTCTTTTCTATTAGTTGATTCCATCTGTCATCTAGGAAGGAAAAATAAGTGCGGACGTCAAATTCCGCACGGAGACAGCCACAACCTCTGCCTGTTCTGTTTAGGGCCTACCCATGATTACAAAGCGTGTTCCATCTGCCAGTCGTTTTTTCCAAAAACAAAAAAAGAACAAGCCTCTGTGTGTCACTAAAGGTCCTTGGGAAAAGTAGGAGAAACACAGCAAACAAAATGTCCACAACAGACCACCACGAAGCTAAAATCCTTTTAATAAAACAACTTGAAAAATCATAAAAACAAAAGAAAATAAGTTGCAACTTCAGAAGAGAAAATGAATAAGCGCTTTCAGCTTAATAGCCTTCTTAAGATCCTCAGTTTGTTCTGCGTTAGCAAATTAAGTACAACAATCAACCAATTGGAAGCTTCAGAACAGGACAATGCCTTCTTTGACTATTCAGTACTTCTTAATAGGGGTGCTGCCCCTTTAGCACAGGTTTTATTAGAAGTACTGCATTCAAACCGGGCTTTTGATCAGCCTGCAAGTCTGCTATCCATTTAACTTTGTTCTCTGTTTTATTGTGTATATCACCTTTTCTTATGTTTTCTTAGTCTCAAGAACCATAAAGTTAAACGAATGGCCAACATGCTCCATAACATGATTTGCTAGAGCATCGATTTTTCACACAGTTCTTTATCACTCGTGGTGTAAAGTCCATTCTTTAAAATTTCTGTTGGTTTTGCCTACATAAAAAGCTGAACAGTTTTAGCAAGCTGCTAAGTGTTAGTCAGCATACCCCTTAAAACTGACCTTCCAGTAACTGGATGAAGAAAACAGTTCATCGTGATGATACTACATGCTTCATAACAGCCCCATAGTACAAGTACCTTTTTTGGAGCTAATCTTGCTTATTCCATCTTTATTGCGCAATAATCTTGTCAGATTTTTCTTATAGATAAATTTAGGTGTTTCATCTACAGTATTTTTTTTATATTTTCATCCACTGTTAAAACCAACCAATATTTTCCCATTTGACAAATCTGCGAGGTGTCATTGCTGTAAATTAGCATACATCGTAAATTATCAAAAGTCCTTTGCTGATTTTTTTGATATTTTTTATTAATCCTACGTTCCGAGTATAACTGGGGGTCTCTCTTGACTAATTTCATGCATCTTCTCCATGTTCATGTTAAAATCTCTCTTCCTGTAACCTTTATTCCTGAGTTGTTCTAAAGAATGATGTTCATGATTAAAAACAACTTTGGTGCATAGTCTGGAAATCCTTACCAGCTGATTTTTCATGATGTTAGAAAAAAATGTCTGGGATGCATACTCTTATGGAGTAAGTGATTCCTCCATGTTTATTTTCTAAATATGGACATGTTTATACCTCTATTCTCATCTAGGGTTAGTCTGACATCTAGAAATTCAATCATGGCAGTTGGACATACAGGTTTCAAATTTTAGGAATGTAGTGGTGGTGGGAAGATATAAATTCCAACAGGGACTCTCTAGGTCCTTGCCACACCTTAAAGATGTCCACAAAATGTTGATAATATTGGATACTATCTTTCCACCTGTTATCATTCAGAACATTGCTTCCTAGTGGGCCAGCACTAGATTTGTATAACTTTCACTCGGGGCGTGCCCATGGCTACCCCCCACTTCTGCCAATAGTGTTGATCTCCATAAGTAAAGATATATTGTTTAGCACCAATTCTAATAACATACATATTCTTTGTAAAGCTGGTCCTTCCATTTCCGAAGAAATAAGTTCTGCCACTGCCTTCACTCCATAATCATTGGCTATCACTGTCAAGAGGCTACATACATCAATTTACCATAGTTATATTATCAAAGTGTGAATAACATCCCATACACTGATACAGAGACCAAGAAAATGAGAACTGTCTTTTAGTACTCCTGGTGCTCTGGCCAGGAACTTTTTTAGTTGCTCCTCTAAATGGAGAGGGGTTCAGTAATCCATCCTCTCCCTGCCAGTATTGGTTGCATCGGGGGGACTTTCGGATCGTTGTGGATTTTCGGAATGCAAATTATCTGTGGTATTTGAGGGTGTTCTATCTTGAAAAAATCAATTCCTGTGTGATAACTCTAGTTGCAAGCATTTCCAAGAGAGTTTCACAAACAGTACAAACGATTGCATTCAGTTCAGTTTTATTTATCCTTCTATAGGTGTGTTCATCCTTTAATAGCTGTTTCATCCTAATGTAATACATAGAGAGTTCCATGACTGCAATGTCTCCCCCTTTATCTGCTGGTTTGATTACTAATTCATCTCTATCCATTAGTTCCTGTAGTGCCTTCCTTTCTACGAAGGTAATATTATAACCCCCTTTCATATTGTTTGCCTTGATTTCGCTGCTACTTCACAAAATCATGTAAATAGCTCCACAACTGGATGTGGAACTGGAACAAAACTGCTCAATTGTTTTTATTGTTCAGGAAGTTTAGAATTAGTAGATCCAAACAGAGTTTTCAGTTGCATTTCTCCCAAAGCAATTTATATCTATTACAAATTCACTTAACCGTGAGTTTAGGAAGGGAGTAAAGGACAACCCCTTCTCTCGAACATTCATCTGTTCATTAGTTAGGTGACACTTTGAAATATTAATGACTAATTTATTGCATTGACAAGGTACCATTAGGCGTTCACTTTTCTCTTTCCTTTCCGAACTGGGAGATCTGTAACTCTGCGGTTGTCTATGTTTTATTAATATTGGTAATTGCTGAAAAAACAGTATGTGGACCAGTCCCTTCCTTGGGCTGTGTGGTAGAATCAGTGGATGAACAAGCATTGTTAACTAATTCTTGACCTTTTCTGTTCTCCATTGATGTCCTTCAAGGATGCATCTGCAGTCCTTACAAATGGATTGTCCTGTCGTCAGGCAGCCCTTCGGTCGGCCGGATTCCAAAGTCTGTGTCTGGCCTCGGCTGGTGTCGCACTTCACCCGACGTCATAGTTGCAGTTATTCGGATATAAAGGCATCAGCTGACGCCATTTTCCTCAGTCTTTCTTGCCGCGTGGCGCCCGAAGCAGAAGCTGTTCGCAAGTGCCGGTTGGTCAGAACCAGAGATTACTACTACCGAATACTACTTCGAAGACTTCTAAAAAGCTAAGTACCCCGTTGGGGACTCTTTCTTGCCTCAGCCGATGTCAGAAAAAGTGAATAACTGTTTAACTTGTGGGAAACAAATACCTCATAAAGATTTCCACTCTTACTGCTTACCCTGTTTAGGCCCAGACCACGACGTAGTAGCTTGTCTAGCCTGTGCTTCTTTTAACCGGCGGACGCTTAGACGTCTGTCTGAATTTGCTGAAGAGTTTTTCGGCTCCGATTTCGCTTATGCCGTCGGATCCTCCGACTACGCAAATGTCTAAAAAACGCAAGGAAAAGGACCGACACTCGCGGTCCACGGTTTCGGCCGAAACCGCGGTTAAGCCAACCGCGAGTGTCTCTGTTTCGGCTGAAACCGAGCAAGCGGTTCTTCCTTCAGCCGAAAACTTGCCTTCTGCCGAGGCCTCTTCCAACCTCGTGGAGTCTGCCTCTGAAATCCCACCTGCTGTTGCAGTTTCTCAGGAACTATCTGATACTATTCCCTTGGATACTTCAACCCCAGCACGTGGAGCTGCTAGGCCACCTGCAGCCATGTCCATTAAGGCCTTTGCCAGGGCTAAAGCAGCTAAGACTACTAAAACTGTGCCTGCTAAGCCCCCCTCTCACAGGCCTAGCTCTAGTTCACAACTGCTTAGTTTAGCAGAGGATCTCATTTCTTTAATCCGGGGATCCCAACCTCATCCAGACAGGGCCTCTCAGCCTCCACCAGAGAAGAGGCCTAGAGCAGAGCCCCCTCAGCCTATTTCTACAGATGAATCCTCTGATGATTCAAATGATACAGACCCTCCAGAGGCTCCTTTCTCCCCTTATGAAGACTCTGCTGAAGAGTCCATTCCTTCTGCCTCTCCGCCTGAGGAATTTTCCTTTGGGGAAACCTTGCATGCTATGAGGGAACAATTTCAGTGGCAGGGCCAGGATTTTTCAGACTCCAGAAAAAGGCTTAGGACCTTTCTGCATTTACCACAACATAGGCCTTTAGCCATTCCTCCAGTTCTTTCTGTTGTAGATGATGCATTTAATGATGCTTGTACTGCTCCTGATTCTCTACCTCCGGCCCCTGCTAAGCCTGATAGATACTACAGGGTCCCGGACACGCATTACCATTTGTATAAGGCTCCTTTTGCAGATCCAGATTATCTCCCAAGGGCCTAAGGCTGTAGCAGCTACCTCTGCTAAAAACCCCCTCCTCTCTGAAAGGGAATCCTGATCCTTAGAGAGATGGGGTAAAAAAGTTTACACTTCTGCTACTCTTTCAGCTAGGGCCTTGAACTGTCAATTTCACATGATCCAGTATCAAGAATTTATGCTAGACCAGTTAACCAAAAAACTGTCCACTGATGAAGCATTAGACAAAAAATCTGTTCAGGAAATGGTACATAACATTCAGCAAGTCAGTAACCATTCTTTAAAATGTGGCTATGATGCACTGGAGGCTTCCTTTAGATCAGCCATGACTGGCACAGTTATCAGAAGGCATGCATGGTTAAAAGAGCAGGCCTTGCCAGACCATGTCAAGTCCAAACTATTAGATGCTCCTATGGATAAGATCAATTTGTTTGGTTCTCCTGCACAACAGGTGCTGAAGAAGATGGAAGAGAAGGCAAAATCTGTCCAAACAGTTAAAGATTTCTTACAGGTCCAACCGCCAAGGTTTAGCAGAAATTGGCCCTCCAAGAATTGGTCCTTTCCAGACTCCTCCAGAACTCAGAGAGGCAGGAATAGGCGTTCAAGAGGCAGAAACCAATCCAGGGGTGCCTACAGGGGACGCCAGTGGCAGGATAACCAGCGAAGTACGGCCACAGACACAGCCACCATCACAGCTACAGGGCAATCACAGTGACTTGGCACTGGCACCGCCTACCAGGGAACAACTAGAAGCACCCTTAGGCGGGAAGCTAGCCTTATTCTCAATAAACTGGCATTACATCACAAGAGACAAGTGGATTTTACAGACAATAGACCAAGGCTACAGTTTCCATTTCCATACTCTACCAGGGAAGAGAGGAATGCCAAACCTACCGCCAAATCAAAAGGCAGAAGCTCTAAAACAAATATCACAATTATTAAGGATGAGAGCTGTGGAAAAGGTACCATCTATGGAGAAAGGAAAGGGATTTTACTCCAGGCTCTTCCTGGTACCAAGAAAAGAGAGCAAATGGAGGCCTATTCCCGACCTGTCCGCTTTAAACACATTCCTCATTGTTCCAAAATTCAAAATGCTGACTCTACAGCAGCTTCTTCCCATGCTGGGCAAGGAGTCTTGGCTGGTAACTCTAGATCTCAAGGAGGCATACCTGCACGTCCCCATACGACCAAATTGCAGAAGATACCTCAGATTTCTTGCAGGATCAGAGCATTATCAATTCTCAGCATTGCCCTTTGGCTTATCTACTGCGCCCAGAGTGTTCACGAAATGCCTGGCATCAGTAATTGCTCATTGCAGGCTTCAGGGAATCCAAATTTACCCCTACCTGGACGACTGCCTGATACAAGCGGACAACAAAAACAAGCTAACAGAAGACTTACAAAGAGTCATTTACCTGCTACAAGCCCTGGGATATACAGTCAATATAAAAAAGTCAAGGCTGATACCATCCCAAAGAATAACCTTTTTAGGTGTAGAGCTGGACACATCAAAGCAAATGGCATTCCTAACTGCAGAAAAACAAGAGCAACTACCTCTCTACTTCTTGGCATTAACAAAGCAGAACCATCTAACAGCAAGAAAAGTACTGCAAGCCCTGGGCTTCATGGCATCCTGCATAATACTGGTCCCTCATGCCAGACTGCATATGAGAAAGCTACAGTGGTACCTAAAGAATTTATGGTCTCAACACAAGCACAGCCTAGAAACCAAAATTCCAATAATCCCATGCCTGAAGCAAGAGTTCCTATGGTGGGCTCAGGCCTGTCAATCAAACACAGGATTGCCCTTCTACAGCATTCAATCAAGCCATCACGACGGACGCCTCAGACCTCGGTTGGGGGGCCCACATGCTGGACAAGTGCATACAAGGCTTATGGACTCAAGACCAGCTGCACCTGCACATAAATCTAAAGGAAATGCTGGCAGTAAAATTGGCAATCCAGACATTCAGACCATTTCTCCGAGAAGGTCAGTTGATAAGGACAGACAACACCACAGTTATGTGGTACATCAACAAACAGGGAGGCACACATTCCTACCCTCTATGCCGGATGGCACTGGACCTATGGAATGTGGCTCTGAGCTACAACATTCAGTTACAAGCAATTTTTGTTCCGGGAAAAGAAAACATTCTAGCAGACATATTAAGCAGGACTACCACGGATGCCCACGAATGGATGCTGCATCCGGACATCTTCAAAGCCATTACAAAAAAATGGGACTCCCAGAAATAGACTTATTTGCATCCCCACGCAATCACCAGCTAAAGAAATTCTGCACAAGGACGTACCACCCACTTGCTTGGAAGGTGGACTCCCTATCTTTCAGTTGGAAAAACCTGACAGCATATGCATTCCCACCACTTCCATTGATGCACAAGGTGCTATTGAAGATCAAAGAGGACCGTCCAAGGATCATTCTGATAGCTCCAGACTGGCCAAGGCAACATTGGTACCCATTACTAAGGAGCATGTCTCGGGAACAAATATGGACACTACCCCTGGTTCCATTGCTGTTAACACAGAACAACTACAACATCCTGCATCCAAACCTGAAAACTCTGCAGCTGACTGCCTGGAACATTACATAAGATCAATTAACCCAAATTTATCCCAAAGGGTTAAAGACATTATCCTTGAGGCTCGCAGACCCTCAACAAGAAAAAATTATGCAGCAAAATGGAAAAGATATCTCATTTGGAGTACTGCAAAGGAGAAGATGTGTCACTGGTAAACATAGCCAACATCCTGGAATACTTGGCAGAGCTCTTCCACACAGGCCTGTCCTATTCTTCCATCAAGATACATGCATCAGCTATTTCAGCAGAATACAGCTTGGATCCTCCTGTCTTCTCGCATCCTCTGCTCAGGCAGTTTCTGAGAGGAATTAAAAATGTAAAACCTCCTAGGAAACCACCATTGCCAGCATGGGACTTGAACTTTGTGCTAGAAAAATTGACACTTCCTCCTTTCGAACCAGCAGCAACAGCAGAATTACAATACTTATCTTGGAAGACTGCTTTCCTGCTGGCAATCACTTCAGCAAGAAGGGTCTCTGAACTACAGGCATTAATGGCAGTGCAACCCTTCCTGATCTTCCATCAAGATAGTGTCCATGAGAACAAATCCTACATTTATGCCTAAGGTGGTATCCATAGTGTCTTTAAATCAGGCTATCCACCTACCTACATTCTTCCCCAACCCACAGAACAGGGGAGAAAGACTGTTGCATACCTTGGATGTACATAGACAGTTACGCTGCTACCTGGACAGGACCAAGGGCAATAGAAAAACTGACCAGCTACTGGTAGCATATGCAACAGGAAGGGAAGGAAAAGCAATTTCAAAACAGACAATCTCCAAGTGGATAGGAAATTGCATTAGATTTTGTTACTCCTACCATGGAAAGAAAACTCCAGAGAACATCAGGCCTCACTCTACAAGGGCTACAGCCACTACCACAGCTTTCTTACGAGGAGTGGCTACCAAGGACATTATAGAGGCTGCTACTTGGACCTCCGTGCATACATTTGCCAAGCATTATAATTTACCTTTATACTCTAGATCCCGAGCAGGTTTTGCCACTGCTGTTTTGCAAGGGATCCTAACTACACCATAATCTCTTCTTTCCTCCTCCCCTAGTTTGGCTATGGTATTCTACCCATTTGTAAGGACTGCAGATGCATCCTTGAAGGACATAGTACAGTTTTGTACCTACCATAAATGTAGATGTCCGATAGGAATGCATCTGCAGTCAGGATTACCCACCGCCTTCCCTCTGTGGTACTCCTAGGGTATTTGCCCATCTTATAGCTAGCTGGGGGGGATCTATTATGGTGTATTTGTTTGTGTATATGTACATACATGCTTATTTTTTGTTTGCTCTCTACTATTTGGAAACATTGGCATTTATCCAAATTTAGCCTTCCAAGAGGGCACCTGGCATCTGGGGCAAGAAACACTGAGGAAAATGGCGTCGGCTGATGCCTTTATACCCGAGTAACTGCAGCTATGACGTCGGGTGAAGTGCGACACCAGCCGAGGCCAGACCCAGACTTTGCAATCCGGCCGACCGAAGGGCTGCCTGACGACAGGACAACCCATTTGTAAGGACTGCAGATGCATTCCTATCGGACATCTACATTTATGGTAGGTACAAAACTGTACTTTTTTAGTACTCATAAAATTATCTAAGGTATTCATTCGCTATGAATGAAGTATGTTATTCCCTAAGGATTTCACAGTTTCAGTAGCCGTTTCTTTCTGTAGTATTTACTTGTCATGAGTCCCATCTTTTTGTCTGGGCCAGTCAAAGATGTTCTTCATGTTTCACTGTTGTAGTCATTACATTTGGGTAATCTGTTGGCAGGTTGCCCTCATTCGGCCTGAATTCCAAAGTCTTGGGTCCTGCGTCGGTTGCTGTCTTCTCTTCCATGACATCAGGTCGTCAGGGGTATAAAACATGCAGCTGATGCCATTTTCTTTAGTCTTTCTTGCCGCGCGGTGCCCCAAGCAAAAGCATTTCGCAAGTGACGGTCGGCCGACTACTGAAATATTCCAGTTTGAGTTTCAGAACCGAAGTCTTCACTAAAGCTAAGTACTCCGTTGAGGAAACTTTTCTTGCTTTTTACCGATGTCCGAAAAAGTTAATAGTTGTTACTTGTGGGAAGCAAATACCTCATAAGGATTTCCATTTATACTGTATTCCTTGCCTAGGCCCTGATCACAACGTGCCTGGCTGTCGTTTTTGTACTAGATTTATCCAACGCACTATTAAGCGTCGGTATATTTTTGCATCTAAGTATTTTGGAAACGGATTTAACTACCCAGAAATGTCGTTGGATAGCAATCAGACTACCAGAGTACATAAACACAAAGAAAAGGATAGCGAAAGGCAGTCGAGATCCAAAACCGATGAAGCTTCTCCTAAGCCAGTCACCGTTTCGCTGGTACTCAGTCAGGTGCTTTTGCAACCTTTGATACCCGCTACCTTAGAGTCGCAGGCCTCTACCGACACCCATGTGGTGTCCGGCATGCTGCAAGATACTCAAGGTATTGAAGCGACGGATGCATCTCCCTCGGATGGATCCAGAGCCACTGAGCAGGCATCGGCTTCTGAGGGTGTATTCATACCTCAACATTTATATATCAAACCGAAGAAAGCTGCAAAACCAAAGACAAAGACATCTTCGAAAACTATAAAACACGACGCCTGAGCCACGTGCACAGGCCTTTATGCCTAAAAAATAGATGACCAAAATGGCTGAAGACCTTATTACCTTGATCAGGGGTACCCATCCCCCTCCAGATAAGAGGCCTAGGCAAGACACTGACTATGAATCTTCAGATCAGGTTTCTATTTCTTCTGATTCCTCTTTTGATCAGGATTTATCTTTACCTCCCTATGAGGATTCTGATGCTGAGGAGTCTATTCCATCTGCATCTCCTCCTGAGGATTATTCATTTTGAGAAACCTTGCATACTTTGAGGGAGCATTTTCACTGGGAGAGCCAAGACTTCTCAGAATCAAAAGACAGGATACGAGTATAGGAACACCAGAGATACAAAAATGAGCGTAAACGTACTTTAATAATTTCCGTTTTCGCTTCTACAAAGGTAGAAGCTTCATCAGACAAGTAAAAAGCTCCAAATGGCTCAATTTAAAACAAAACCACATCCTGTGATGTCATTTCCTTAACTACCAACAAAGGTAGTTAATATTTTAAAACAGCAATTTGTATTAAATAATCGTGATTTAAAAACAAAACTAACTTCAACATATAGATGTACCTATTTACATTCAAACAATGTTTAAAATATTATAATTAAACACCACAATAACAATGCTGTAATAAGTGAGATGTACTGAAGTTATTTTTAAAGACATGCTATTTTCTACAGTATTAAAGGGTGGGTATCACCCACCACATATAAATACAAGCAAACAATGCTACCGCAGCTAACTTTTGTACTTTAGGAAGACAGAAATATTACAAGCTTCATTTAATCCTGGGGTGGAAAAGGCATCCAAAAGGAGTTGCCATTCCAATTCTTTCATTTCAAGAAGAAGGGATTGAGGGCCCCCCCTTAGTCCAACCTTAACAGTGTCAATCCCCATGAAATGGAAATTATGTCCAACATTATTTACAATGTGTTTGGCAAGAGCGTTTTCGCTCTTTTTGTTCTTAATAGCATAGTTATGTTGGTAAACACGGTCCGTAATCACGGTCCGTTTACCAACATAAAATGCCTGACAGCAGTCACACAGAGCAACATAAATCACTGATTTTGTTAAACAATTGATTTTATGCTTGACAAAATACTTCTTGCCTCTAATGGTAAATGAACCTCCCACTTTAAAAAGGCTACACAAATTACAAGAGCCACAAATAAATGACCCAATTTGTCTAGATAGAGGTAGTGGAGTATCCGTAGTTTGTAAAAATTCTTTTAAGTTGCTACCTCTCCTAAAAACAAAAGAAGGATGTGAGCCCAAAATGTTGGATAAAGAGGCACTGTTTTGAATAAAGTGCCAATTTTTCTTAACAATGGTACAAATATCATTGGCATGCTTATTATAAGTAATAATAAACCTAGTCTTGTAATCACATTTAGGCACATGGTGCATTACAAGAGTATCTACCATATTGTATTGAGGGAGGGTATACTCAAAGGCAGGGGAAGTATCAGACAAACAGTCGTGAATAACGACAGTAATCACTTTATTGATCGCAAGGATAGGTTTATAAAACCCATTATCTCTTTTAAATTTTACTTCTTCCATAAGGTTTTCTAATAAATCGATAGGGTAACCCCTATTAGAAAACATATGCTTCAGATTAGTGCACTCCAGGTCAAAAGCCACATTTCTACTACACATGCGGGCAGCTCTAACCAATTGCCCTTTAATTCTTGATTTCTTTTGTTTCCAGGGATGGCAACTGGAAAAATGCAGGAAGCTATTACAATCGCTTCCTGAAAATTGTAGACAAAAAGGCTTTATTATCAAGGTCTTTCATTAATTTGACATCGAGATAGTCAATTTCATTAGGTGAAAATTTGTGCGTGAATTTTAGAAATGTAGAAGAGGTGTTCATATAATCAACCAAGTCAGAACAAGTATCTTCCCCTCCTAATATGAGTAAGAATACATCATCCAAAAACCGTGTGTAAAACTTAATGGTTTTTTTAAATCTAGGGTTATTTAATAGAAAGGTATTCTCCTAATAAGCTACAACAAGGTTTGATACACTACCACCACAGGGGGGAACCCATGGCGATACCTCTTTTCTGTATGTAGTGGCAATTGTTAAAGATGAAAAAATTAGAAGACAAGATAATGTCTAACAACAATGTGACTACATCAATTTCATCTTTGGACAAGGGTGGGTGATAGAGCATCTCCCGTCTACTAGGGCTCGCATTGGTGGGTCGTTTAAGTTTTTGAAGAGTAGTTGATTCTATTATTTCAAAATACCTTGGCTTGATTCCTCAAATCTGTGAAGACTCTTGGTCTTTCTTGAAGTCCATCAACGATATCCCATTCGACCCAGCCCTTAATTTTTTAACTATTGATGTGGTTGATCTTTACACCTCTATCCCACATCAAGAGGCGGTTGAATGGGTAGAACTGATGCTTTTAAGCTTAAATGCCCCCAAAGATGAAATTGATGTAGTCACATTGTTAGACATTATCTTGTCTTCTAATTTTTTCATCTTTAACAATTGCCACTACATACAGAAAAGAGGTATCGCCATGGGTTCCCCCTGTGGTGGTAGTGTGTCAAACCTTGTTATAGCTTATTGGGAGAATACCTTTCTATTAAATAACCCTAGATTTAAAAAAACCATTAAGTTTTACACACGGTTTTTGGATGATGTATTCTTACTCATATTAGGAGGGGAAGATACTTGTTCTGACTTGGTTGATTATATGAACACCTCTTCTACATTTCTAAAATTCACGCACAAATTTTCACCTAATGAAATTGACTATCTCGATGTCAAATTAATGAAAGACCTTGATAATAAAGCCTTTTTGTCTACAATTTTCAGGAAGCGAACGTATTGTAATAGCTTCCTGCATTTTTCCAGTTGCCATCCCTGGAAACAAAAGAAATCAATAATTAAAGGGCAATTGGTTAGAGCTGCCCGCATGTGTAGTACAAATGTGGCTTTTGACCTGGAGTGCACTAATCTGAAGCATATGTTTTCTAATAGGGGTTACCCTATCGATTTATTAGAAAACCTTGTGGAAGAAGTAAAATTTAAAAGAGATAATGGGTTTTATAAACCTATCCTTGCGATCAATAAAGTGATTACTGTCGTTATTCACGACTGTTTGTCTGATACTTCCCCTGCCTTTGAGTATACCCTCCCTCAATACAATATGGTAGATACTCTTGTAATGCACCATGTGCCTAAATGTGATTACAAGACTAGGTTTATTATTACTTATAATAAGTATGCCAATGATATTTGTACCATTGTTAAGAAAAATTGGCACTTTATTCAAAACAGTGCCTCTCTATCCAACATTTTGGGCTCACATCCTTCTTTTGTTTTTAGGAGAGGTAGTAACTTAAAAGAATTTTTACAAACTACGGATACTCCACTACCTCTATTTAGACAAATTGAGTCATTTATTTGTGGCTCTTGTAATTTGTGTAGCCTTTTTAAAGTGGGAGGTTCATTTACCATTAGAGGCAAGAAGTATTTTGTCAAGCATAAAATCAATTGTTTAACAAAATCAGTGATTTATGTTGCTCTGTGTGACTGCTGTCAGGCATTTTATGTTGGTAAAACGGACCGTAGATTACGGGACCGTGTTTACCAACATAACTATGCTATTAAGAACAAAAAGAGCGAAAACGCTCTTGCCAAACACATTGTAAATAATGTTGGACATAATTTCCATTTCATGGGGATTGACACTGTTAAGGTTGGGCTTAGGGGGGGCCCTCAATCCCTTCTTCTTGAAATGAAAGAATTGGAATGGCAACTCCTTTTGGATGCCTTTTCCACCCCAGGATTAAATGAAGCTTGTAATATTTCTGTCTTCCTAAAGTACAAAAGTTATCTGCGGTAGCATTGTTTGCTTGTATTTATATGTGGTGGGTGATACCCACCCTTTAATACTGTAGAAAATAGCATGTCTTTAAAAATAACTTCAGTACATCTCACTTATTACAGCATTGTTATTGTGGTGTTTAATTATAATATTTTAAACATTGTTTGAATGTAAATAGGTACATCTATATGTTGAAGTTAGTTTTGTTTTTAAATCACGATTATTTAATACAAATTGCTGTTTTAAAATATTAACTACCTTTGTTGGTAGTTAAGGAAATGACATCATAGGATGTGGTTTTGTTTTAAATTGAGCCATTTGGCGCTTTTTACTTGTCTGATGAAGCTTCTACCTTTGTAGAAGCGAAAACGGAAATTATTAAAGTACGTTTACGCTCATTTTTGTATCTCTGGTGTTCCTATACTCGTATCCTGTGTTTACAAGTGGTTCGTTTTGTTTTTCGTTCTTCATTCAGAATCAAAAAAGAGGCTTAGGGATTTCCTTCTCCCTCAGCACAAGCCTTTAGCCATTCCCCGTTTGACATTGTGGATGTGTTTTCGGAGTCAAGCCTGACCCCTGACCCCTGACTCCTTACCTCCTGCTCCTAGTAAGCCTGACAGATATTATAGGGTCCCTGGCTCTCATAAATTTTTATTTAGAAACCCTGCTGCTGATCCTGAAACTATTTCACAGGGTACAAAGAGAGTTAAGGCCTCAACAACAAAAAACCCTATCCCCTCCGACAGATTCAAGGGCACTGGACAGATGGCGTAAAAAGGTGTATACATCTGCAGCCTTGGCAATCAGGGCCTTAAACTGTCCATTTCATATGCTTAAGTACCAATAACGTTACGGGATTGCTGAAACAGAAAATTATGTTGATTTCACAATGTGCAGAAAATAAGGAATTGCAGGAATTATTGCATGCAGCTGAACAGGTTGGAAAGCATACTTTGCAATGTGGATGTCCTTCAAGGATGCATCTGCAGTCATCACATATGGGTTGTCCTGCCTCAGGCAGCCGTTCGGTCGGCCGGATTCCAAAGTCTGGGTCCGGCGTCGGCTGATGTCGCACTTTCCCCGACGTCAGAGCGCCTGGGGTATAAAAGCATCAGCCGACGCCATCTTCCTCAGTCTTTCTTGCCGCGTGGTGCCTGAAGCAAAAGCAGTTCGCAAGTGCCGGTTGGCCAGCTCCTGAAATTCAGCTACCGAAGACTTCAAAAAGCTAAGTACCCCGTTGGGGACTCTTTCTTGCCTCAGCCGATGTCAGATAAAGTTAATAATTGTTTAACTTGTGGGAAACAAATACCTCATAAGGATTTCCACTCTTACTGCCTCCCCTGCCTAGGCCCAGACCACGACGTCTCGGCCTGTTCAGCCTGTGCTTCCTTCAGCCAACGCACTCTTAGACGTCGGGCGGAGTTTGCAGAGGAATTTTTTGGGGCTAGTTTTTCGTATAAGATGCAGTCGGAGACTCCGACTTCACATTTAATTAAGAAACGGAAGGACAAGGACCGACACATGCGGGCCGCGGTTTCGGCTGAAACCACGGCCAGGCCTACCGCGAGTGTCTCTGTCTCGGCTGAAACAGAGTCCTCGGTACTTCCAATTACTGAAACCGCTCAACCGACTACCTCAGTCCCGGAGGCCCCGGCTGAGTCTGTTGTTGAATTTCCAACAGAAACTGGTGTCCTGGAACCTTCCGACACCATTCCTTTAGACAAATGTACACCAGCACGTGGTGCAGCTAGGCCTCCTGCATCCATGTCCATTAAGGCTTTCTCCAGGGCTAAAGCTGCTAAACTCTCTAAAGCTTTGCCTCCCAAGGTTATTCCTCAGGGACCCTCTACTGGTTCACAGATTCTAAGCTTAGCAGAGGATCTTATCTCCTTAATTAGGGTCTCTCAACCTCATCCGGACAGGGGCTCTCAACCTCCTCCAGACAAAAGGCCCAGGGTTGAGCCCCCTGATCTCCACTCAGATGAGGCCTCTGATGGCTGTACTCTCTCGGACCACCAGGAGGAGGATTTATCGGCCTACGAGGATTCTGGTGCAGAGGAATCTATTCCCTCGGCCTCCCCTCCTGAAGAGTTTTCCTTTGGGGAGACACTACACACTATGAGAGAGCATTTCCAATGGCAGGGCCAGGAATTCTCTGATTCCAGGAAAAGATTAAGGACCTTTTTACATTTGCCTCAGCATAGACATTTAGCTATTCCTCCTGTTTTGAATGTCATTGATGATGTGTACTCTGACTCTAGCACAACCCCTGATTCTCTCCCTCTGGCTCCTGCCAAACCCGATAGGTACTACAGGGTCCCGGACTCGCATCTTTACCTTTACAAGGCCCACTCTGCTGATCCAGAAACTATTTCCCAGGGCCCTAAGGGGGTTGCAGCTGCCACTGCTAAAAATCCTCTCCCCTCTGAAAGGGAGTCCAGAGCTTTAGAGAGATGGGGTAAAAAAGTGTATACTTCTGCTACTCTTTCTATGAGGGCATTAAATTGTCAGTTTCATATGATACAGTACCAAGAGTATTTGTTAGATGAATTGCATAAAAAACTGTCTTCACCTGACCCCCTAGACCGCAAGTCACTTCAGGATCTGGTACATAACTCACAACAGGTTAGCAACCATTTCTTGCAATGTGACTATGATGCATTGGAAGCTTCATGTAGGTCAGCTATGACTGGCGCAGTCATACGTAGGCATGCTTGGCTGAAGGAACAATCTCTGCCAGACCATGTTAAAGCAAAGCTGCTGGATGCTCCACTGGAAAAGCAAAAGTTATTTGGCTCCACGGCTCAGGAGGTCCTAAAGAAATTTGAAGAAAAGGCTAAATCCGTACAAACAGTCAAAGATTTTCTCCAAGTACAACCACCAAGATTCAGCAGGAATTGGCCTTCCAAGAATTGGTCCTTTCCAGACACAGAGAGGTTCCAGAGAGGCAAGAACAGGCGTGTCAGAGGTAGAGGGCAAGCTAGAGGCTCCTACAGAGGACGTCAATGGCAACCTCCCAACCAGAGAGGTAATGCAGGACCTTCGACTGCTGCACAAGGACAGGCTCAATGACTTTACTTTGACACAGCCAACCAGGGCTCAATTGGAAGCGCCTTTGGGTGGAAAGCTTTCTTTATTCTCAGAAAATTGGCACAGTATTACAAGGGACAAATGGACACTACAAATAATAGACAAAGGATACAGGTTCCATTTCCAGACATTGCCAAAAAGAAAAGGCATGCCAGACCTGCCACCGAATCAAAGGGCAGAGGCTTTGAAACAAATTTCCAGCTTAATGCAAATGAAAGCTATAGAAAAGGTTCCTCTCTCAGAACAAGGCCAAGGATTTTTATTCCAGACTATTCCTTGTTCCAAGAAAAGAAAAACAATGGAGGCCTATTCTCTATTTGTCCGCACTGAATACTTATCTCATTGTGCCAAAGTTCAAAATGCTGACTCTACAGCAGCTCCTTCCCATGCTGGGCAAGGGGTCTTGGCTGGTAACTCTAGACCTCAAGGAGGCATACCTGCATGTCCCTATCAGACAAAGTTGCAGAAGACACCTCAGATTTCTTGCAGGGTCAGAGCATTATCAATTCTCAGCATTGCCCTTTGGCTTATCTACTGTACCCAGAGTATTCACGAAATGCCTGGCATCGGTAATGGCACACTGCAGACTTCAGGGGATTCAAATATGCCCATATCTGGACTGCCTTATACAAGCGGACAGCCAACAAACTTTGGTAAAACACTTGAATTATGCCATTCACCTACTTCAGGCCTTGGGATATACAGTCAACTTTCACAAATCAAGACTTGTTCCATCCCAAAGAATAACTTTTCTGGGTGCAAATCTAGATACAACCACCCAAATGGCCTTCCTCACAGACGAAAAAGTCAACTACCAGATTACTTCAAAAATCTGACAGGACAAACCCAGCTGACTGCAAGGAAAATCCTGTAGGCCCTGGTTTACATGGCTTCTTGCATCCTTCTGATTCCGCAAGCAAGACTACATATGAGGAAACTACAAAGGTACCTAAGGAGTTTATGGACTCAGCACAGTCACAGCCTGGAAACTTTGATACCACTCATTCCATGCCTTCAAAAGGAATTTCTGTGGTGGGCTCAAGCAAGCCAGTCAAACAGGGGGTCTGCCTTTCAGCAAACCAATAGCCAGCCAAACCATTACAACAGACGCTTCAGACCACGGATGGGGAGCGCACTTGGAGGGCAGATGCATTCAAGGTCTATGGTCACAAAAAGGCTACGCATGCACATAAACCAAAAGGAAATGCTGGCAGTGATACATGCAGTTGAAGCCTTCAAACCCTTTCTGCATCAAGGCCATCTGCTAATAAGGACAGACAACACCACGGTTATGTGGTACATAAACAAGCAAGGAGGCACCCATTCCTATCCTCTTTGCAGGCTGGCAATGAATCTATGGGAACTTTCCTTGAAGCTCAATATACAGCTACAATCCCAGTTTGTGCCAGGGAAAGACAATATACTGGCGGACAGCTTAAGCAGAAATATCATGGATACACACGAATGGATGCTGCACCTGGACATCTTTCTACAGCTAACACAATCATGGGGGAGGCCGGACATAGATCTTTTTGCCTCCCCCCACAATCAACTGAAGAAATTCTGCTCGAGGACATACCCCCCACAAGCATGGAAAGTGGACGCCCTCTCTTTCAGCTGGAGAACTCTAACAGTGTATGCATTTCCACCTCTCCCATTAATGACCAAGGTTTTACTGAAGATCAGGACAGAGCAGCCAAAAGTGATTCTGATAGCTCCGGACTGGCCAAGACAGCACTGGTACCCACTGTTAAAGAGCATGTCACGCACAAAACCATGGCCTCTTCCTCTATGGCCACTTCTACTGACACAGCACAACTACAAAACTCTGCATTCCAACCTGACATCCTTGCAACTAACAGCCTGGAAAATACCTTGACTCCTCCACAGGATAAGCTATCCCAGAGAGTGAAAGATATTATTATGGAAGCTCGTCGGCCTTCCACAAGAAAGGCATATTCAGCAAAATGGAAAAGATTCCACATTTGGAACACCACAAAGGGCCTAGATGCGACAGTGATGAACATGGCACATATCCTGGAATACTTGGCAGAAATGTTCCACAGTGGTCTGTCTTACTCTTCCATTAAAATTCATGCTTCAGCAATTTCAGCAGAGTTACAATACTGATCCACCTGTCTTCTCTCATCCTCTCCTAAGACAGTTTCTAAGAGGAATCAAAAACATCAATCCTCCAAGGAAAACCACCTCTACCTACTTGGGACCTTAACTTCGTGTTGGAAAAACTAACACTGCCTCCCTTTGAGCCAGCAGCATCTGCAGAACTACAGTTCCTGTCTTGGAAGACTGCTTTCCTTCTGGCCATAACCTCAGCAAGAAGATTATCTGAGTTACAGGTCCTTATGGCAGTACAGCCATTTCTTATTTTTCATCAGGACAGAGTTTCATTGAGAACCAATCCTACATTTATGCCAAAGGTGGTATCCAGGATTTCATTAAATCAGGCTATTCACTTGCCTACCTTCTTTCCAAATCCACAAAACAAAGGGGAGAAACTTCTGCACACCCTGGACATACACAGACAGTTGCGCTACTACTTCTGTTGGTAGCATATGCTGATGGTACACAAGGAAAAGCAATTTCCAAACAGACAATTTCAAAATGGATAGGGAATTGCATTCGTTTTTGTTACTCCTTTCATGGAAAAACTGTGCCAGCTAACATTAGACCTCATTCCACGAGAGCCACAGCCACCTCCACAGCCTTCTTAAGAGGGGTGGCTACCAAGGACATTTTAGAAGCTGCTACATGGAGCTCCGTGCATACATTTGCCAAGCATTACAATTTACCTTTATATTCCAGATCCAGAGCAGGCTTTGCCATGGCAGTCCTGCTGGGCATTTTAGCTACACCATCCTTTACATAGTTCCTCCACCCCCAGATTGGCTATGGTATTCTACCCATATGTGATGACTGCAGATGCAGCCTTGAAGGACATAGTACAGTTTTGTACCTACCATAAATGTAGATGTCCGATAGGTATGCATCTGCAGTCAGGTTTTCTCTCCCTCCTTCCCCTCTGTGGTATTTCTTGGGTACTTACCCCTCTTATAGCTAGCTGGGGGTGATCTGTTATGGTATATTTGTTTTTTATATTATTGTGCATGTTTGGATTTTTAAATGCATCTCTCCAAATTTAGCCTTCCTTAGAGGGCACCTGGCATCTGGGGCAAGAAAAACTGAGGAAGATGGCGTCGGCTGATGCTTTTATACCCCAGGCGCTCTGACGTCGGGGAAAGTGTGACATCAGCCGATGCCGGACCCAGACTTTGGAATCCGGCCGACCGAAGGGCTGCCTGAGGCAGGACAACCCATATGTGATGACTGCAGATACATACCTATCGGACATCTACATTTATGGTAGGTACAAAACTGTACTTTTTGATTCTTTAGAGGCCTCCTGCAGGGCTGCAGTTACTGGATCTGTGTTTAGGAGGCATGCCTGGTTAAAGGAACAAAATTTGCATGATCATGTTACAGCTAAATTGCTAGATGCACCTTTGCAGCATGATTCTCTGTTTGGTATTAAGGCAGAAGATGTTCTAAAGAAAATGGAAGACAAAACTAAGTCTATGCAAACCGTTAATTTCTTACAAGTATAGCCACCTAGATTCAGTAGACACTGGCCTACAAAAAATTGGGCCTTTCCTGTGTCAGACAGAGCTCAAAGGGCCAAATCCAGACGCCCTAAGGGTTCCAGGTACCAGGCTCAAGACTCATACAGTCAAGGAAATGGGGCGCATCCACCTCCAAATCTTGAGGAGATAAAGCGCAAACCTACAGAAAGCAATCCCAATGACTTCCCTCTGCCTACACCAAGCACTTATCTTTTGGCAGCACCCATAGGGGGATAATTAGCACTTTTTGTTCAAAATTGGCAGTTAGTAACCCAGGACAAGTGGGTACTAAACATCGTATCACAAGGATACAAATTCCATTTCCACACTCTGCCAATGACAAATGGTTGGCCAGATCTGCCAAAAAAAAAATGGGCAGAGGCGCAGAAACAGGTTACGTCCCTCATGGATATGGGGGCCATTCAGACAGTACCAGAGCAGGAAAAAGGACAAGGTTTTTATTAAAGACTGTTCTTGGTACCCAGAAAGGACAAGGCCTGGCGGCCAATACTGGATTTATCTATTTTGAACACATACCTGGACATTCCAAAATTCAAAATGCTCACTTTGCAACAGCTTCTGCCCATGCTGGGCGAGAATGCTTGGCTGGTGACTTTAGACCTAAAAGAGGCATACCTGCATGTTCCAATACGACAGTCGTGCAGAAGATACCTCAGATTCAAGGCTGGCTTAATGCATTACCAATTCTCTGCACTGCCCTTTGGCTTATCTACTGTACCCAGGGTCTTTACAAAGTGCTGGCACCAGTAATTGCATTTTGCAGACAAAACTATTCAAATATATCCTCGCTTGGACGACTGTCTCATTCAAGCAGAGAACAAGGACACTCTTCTACGACACCTGGCATTTGTGAAAAGGCTTCTTACATGCCTAGGGTACACAATAAACAAAAAGAAATCACAACTGGTACCCTGTCAAAAAGATAACATTCCTGGGTGCAAGCTGGAATACAACTGCCCAGATGGCTTACCTCACGCCAGACAAAGGCAACCGACTAGGTACTTCAAACGGATGGCAACAAAAACCCAGTCTTCTGCAAGACAAATTCAGCAGGCTGTGGGCTTCATGGCATCCTGCATCCTACTAATTCCATATGCAAGACTGCATATGAGGAAACTTCAATGGTACCTAAAATGTTTATGGAGTCAGCATTCACACAGTCTGGAAACAATGATTCCTCTCATTCCCTGTCTGCAACAGGAGTTTCTATGGTGGGCAAAGGCCTGTCACCAAAACATGGGAAGGCCCTTCACTCTACCCCGTTCTAGCCAAACCTTAACAACAGATGCATCAGATTATGCCTGGGGAGCCCACATGGCAGGGAGATGCATTCAGGGCATATGGGCACTAAATCAAATGCATCTACATAACTAATAAGAGATGCTAGCTGTTCAAAATGCCGTAACAGCCTTCAAGGACTTACTTCATCCAGGACAACTACTGATAGACAACACCACAGTCATGTGGTATATAAACAAGCAAGGGGGCACACACTCATACCCCCCTTTGCAGATTAGCCTTGGCACTGTGGGACACAGCTTTGACCTACCAAGTACATCTTCAAGCTCAATTCCTGCCAGGAAAACAAAACACTCCGGCAGACAATTTAAGCAGAAAACCTTATGGATCCTCACGAGTGGAAACTAAATCCACAAGTCTTCAGCATGATAGAGAAATGGATCTATTTGCCTCTCCTCAAAATTATCAACTGAAAAGATTCTGCACAAGGACTTATCACAGACGAGCATGGAAGGGTGGACGCCTTCTCCTTCAGTTGGAAAAACCTTTCAGTTTACGCCTTTGCTCCTTCTACACAAGGTCCTCCTAAAAGTCAGACGAGAAGCCAAAGATATTAATTGCCCCGGACTGGCCCCGCCAGTACTGGTACCCAATCCTAAGGAACTTGTCAATACCCAGTTTGGACCTTGCCTCAAAAACCGCAACTACTGTCTCAGCAAAACAATCCGATTCTGCACAATCAACTACAGACTCTGAACCTGGCAGCATGGCTACTCCTGTAATCATACAAACACCACCTCTCAGTAAAGCTGTGATGATGTCATTTTGGAAGCCAGAAGGCCTAGTACTAGAAAATCTTATACTGACAAATGGAAGACATTCTGTGCTTGGAATCTAGCACAAGGAACTGATCCTGCAGAACAACATATTCCTCGGATATTACAGTACTTAACTGCGATGCTTGACAGAGGCCCATCTTTCTCATCAAAATCCATGCCTCTGCCATTTCGGCTCATTGCAATACAGAGCCACCAATCTTTTCTCATCCTTTACTAAAGCAGTATCGTAGAGGAGCCAAAAATTTAAGGCCTCCTAGAATATCATCATCACCTGCATGGGACCTCAATTATGTGTTAGAAAAGCTCATCCTGCCTCCATTTGAACCAGCTGCTACTGCTGATATAAAGTTCTTATCATGGAAAACAGCTCTGCTACTAGCAATTACTTCAGCAAGAAGAGTTTCAGAGCTACAGGCCCTCATGGCTGTAGAGCCTTTTATCATATTTTACCCAGACAGGGTGCCTCTGAGGACAAATCCTCAATAGGAATAGGAAGAGAGTGAGGCACAACTTAACAAAGGATGAATTAGAAGTTTTAGAGGAATTAAGAGAAAATAATGTAAGAGTTATGAAGCCCGACAAGGGCGGTGGCGTGGTGATTTATGATGCCATAGAATACAATGTGAAAATGCATGAAATATTGCACGGTTCAGGTAACTGAGGTCATTTCTACAAATGAGATAAATATTGCCTACAGAAGAATAGACCTATACATAGAAGAATTTTTATTGGACAATAGAATTACTGAGGAATTATACAATTTTTGTAAGGTAGAACATCCTGTTACGTCTACACTAGTAGGTATACCCAAGGTGCACAAAGATGTCTCCAATCCCCCATTTAGACCAATAATATCAGGAAGGAAGTCCAAGACCTTTCCATTGGGAGTGGCTATAGATTCCTTGCTGAAACATATATATACGGCAAGGTGTAAGATGTGTTCAAGGGCTCCTGGGAATTTTTGATGAAATATCCCACTCACTTAGTTGACAAAAAACTATTTGCCTCTATAGATGTAATAGATCTGTTCATGTGCATCCCTAAGATCCAGGGCATGGAGGCATTTACCGATAGTATTTATAAACATAGTGATTTGGAATGGGACAAAATCAAGCTGATTATTGAACTCATGTCCATAGTATTGGATAACAACTTTATTTACTACGATGGTGAGATGTTTAGACAAACTAAAGGAGTAGCCATGGGGGCAGCATGTGCACCTATTTATGCAAATATGGTTATGTTGGACTGGGAGGAGAAAGTAATATTTAATAGTGAGTTTTATGACAACATCAAATATTACTCACGTTTCTTAGACGACATATATGTCATATGGGAGGGTGACCAGATCACCTTCAACTTTTTGGAATACCTAAACAACAGTAATGACTTTTTGAAGTTTACATCTACGAGTAACACAATAGGGGTGGCATACCTCGATACCTTGGTAACAAGGGAACTTAACTTTAAGTCAAACCTACATAGGAAAGAAACCTTTTCTAATTCGTATATTGATTATGATAGCAACCATCCAAAGAAGTCTGAGAAACATCTATAAGGGACAATGTATTAGGGCTGTGAGAATGACTTCAAGTTATCCAGATATGTTAGAAGAAGTGCAATATATAACTACATTATTTAGTGAAAGGGGATATAATAAAGATATATAATAAAGATATGATGAACAAAGAGAGTTCATATGTAATAAATCAATGGGGAAAGAAATATTTGCCACTGTTAGGATTGAAGTATAACACCGAAATAGATAGTGATATTCTTAAGAATAGTAGTACAAATATAAAGTCATTTAGTAGGGCTTGTATTATAGAATATGGTCCACATAGTAATCAGATTAAAGAAATTGAGTAAGAACTGGCACACACTATTGACTAATGAAGAAATGTTAGAAATATTAGGCCCTAGACCGACATTTGTTCACAAGATGGGTCAGAATTTGAAAATGATAGAGAGAGGTTACAAAAGTAGTAAGACAGGAAATCCTACACATACAACTTAATGTGGTACATGCCAACAATGCACTGTGATTAATGAAGAGACAGAGATATATTAAAAAATTACAATAGGACGAAAATATATTTTAAACGGGGAAATTGCAATACAAAAATGTTGGTATACTTAGCCAAATGTATGGTCTGTCCTTCATTCTATGTAGGTAAAACAGAGCAAAATTTCAGGAAAAGAATTTATTCCCACTTATATAGTATAAGGACGAAAGACCAAAAAAATGCTTTGGCTAAACATATAATCAGTAAAGGTGAAAACCATCATTTTAAGTTTGCTATTTTAGAAACAGTAGTTGGTAATCCTGGGGGGGGGGGGACATCAAGAGTATGTTGGCATATAAAGAAATCTGTTGGTAAATACTGACTGATGCCACAACACCACCAGGATTAAATGACTATATATCAGTTAAACCATTATTAGAAATTAGGAACTGATGGATGTAGTGAATTTTAAATACAGACTTTAGTTTTCATATATATATTTTAACATTTTATATTTTTATTGCATTATTATGTTGCCAAAAAAGTTTTTTAATAAAGACGTTGTTTTTTTAGCAGCATATAGCTTTAAGGATTTGTAAAGGATTTTGGCGCCAAACAGCTGTATTTAAACTTGGTTGGACTTGCAATTTGAATGTTCTGAGGAAGCTCACGGTTTAGTGAGTGAAAGCGCTTAACAATATATGGATTAATGCTGATTTTCTTTATTTTGCCTGTGTTTTATGTTGAACACGCATTCGTGGGGTCTTTGGCGAATTGTAGTGTTCTGGCATTCGCTGTTTGTAAAGTTTAGTTATCTTGAACGCTACCTTTTGGTTCTAAAGTTCTTATGGAAAACAGCTCTGCTACTAGCAATTACTTCAGCAAGAAGAGTTTCAGAGCTACAAGCCCTCATGTCTGTAGAGCCTTTTATCATAGTTTACCCAGACAGGGTGTCTCTGAGGACAAATCCTACAGTTATGTCTAAGGTTGTTTCCAGTGTGGCTCTTAACCAAACAATTCATCTGCCAACTTTTTATCCAAATCCGCAGAAAAAAGCGGAGAGAATTCTGCATTCCTTGGACGTACACAGACAGCTAAGATTCTGCTTGAGCAGGAATAAAGCTCTAAGAAAAACTGAGCAATTACTAGTGTCATATGCTGCAGGATCAGAAGGAAAGGCTATTTCAAAACAGACAATTTCAAAGTGGATAAGCCATTGCATCCGTATCTGCTACTTACACCATGGCAAACCTGTGCCCAAGGGCATTAGGTCTCACTCCACCAGGGCTGCAGCTACTTCAGCAGCCTTTCTCAGAGGAGTACCAACCAAGGATATTCTAGAGGCTGCTGCTTGGAGTTCTGTTCACACCTTTACAAAGCATTACCATTTGCCTCGCTACTCTTAAGTCCAGGGCAGGCTTTGCCACTGCAGTGCTGCAAGTCTTTATAGCCGCACCTAATGCTATTTAGTTCCAGCTTCCCAACCATAGCTTTGGCATTCTACCCAAATGTAATGACTGCAACAGTGAAATACGAAGAACATAGTACAGTTGTGTACACTTTCCATAAATGTAGTTAGTGTATTCACTGCTGCAGTCCAGGCTACCCTCCCGCCATCCCCCTGTCATTCTACAGTTTATCTTTCCTTCTCTATCTTCTACAACCTATGTGGTGTATTTGCTTGTAGATGAAGGTAAAGCTTGTACTGATGCATGTATGTGTATATATACATTTTTATAATATTGCTACCTTTTTGGGGGGCACCTGACATCGGGGGCAAGAAAAACTAAAGAAAATGGCTTTTGCTGCATATTTTATACCCCTGACTACCTGCCGTCATGGAAGAGAAGACAGCAACCGACGCAGGACCCAAGACTTTGGAATTCAAGCCGACTGAGGGCAACCTGCCAGCAGATTACCCAAATGTAATGACTGCAACAATGAATGCACTCTAACATCTACATTTATGGTAAGTGTACACAACTGCACTTTTCCATGTTTAATTTCCTGGAAGTCTTGCAAGTTTTTGGCTTTATATATTCTTTAATTTGGTGTCATAAGCATCTAGGCTTCTTTGTACTTTCTAACCTGGAAATACAGGAGTCTGTTAAATCCATAACTTCTCGGTCATGCTAAACAGTAATATCTTAACTTATGGAGATGAATACTTTTGGCAAAAGTGGGGGGTAGACTTGGGAACCCCCCTTGCTCGAACAGTTACTCAAATCTAGTGCTAGACCTTTGGGAAGCAGTTTATGTTCTGAATGATAACAGGTGGAAAGATCGTATCTGATATTATGAACGTTTTGTGGACGACCTATTTATGATGTGGCAAGGACCTAAGAGTCCCTGTTGGAATTTGTCTTACTAGCACTGCTACATTCCTTAAAATATAAAACCCATATATCCACTAGTATGACTGAATTTCTAGATGTCAGACCTAACCCTAGATGAGAGTAGAGGTAAGACCACTTCCATATTTAGAAAAGAAACATGGAGGAACCACTTACTCCATAAGAGTTGTGTGCACCCCAGACATTTTTCTAACCTCATGGAAAATCAGCTGATAAGAATTTCCAGACCGTGCACCAACGTTTTTAATCCTGAACATCATGCTTTAGAACAACTCCAGAATAGAGGTTACATGGAGAGATTTTTAACATGAACAATGGGGAAAGGTGAAATTTCAGAAGGGACCCCCGCTATACTCAGAACGTAGGATTAATAAAACGTTTTAAAATCAGCAAAGGACATTTGGTAATTTACAATGTATGCTAACTTGCAGCAATGACACTTCGCAGATCTGTCAAATAGTGAGAAAATATTGGTCAGTTTT
Organism: Protopterus annectens; assembly: GCF_019279795.1. Taxonomy (NCBI): domain Eukaryota; kingdom Metazoa; phylum Chordata; order Ceratodontiformes; family Protopteridae; genus Protopterus; species Protopterus annectens. The sequence goes on along the minus strand of NC_056741.1, from coordinate 1,355,731,773 downwards.
AACTGTGGATGAAAATATAAAAATTGTAGGTGAAACACCTAAATTTGTCTTTAAGAATAAGAAACGTCTGAAAAGATTGTAGTGTAATAAAGATGGACTAAGCAAGAAGATTAGCTCCAAAATAAAAGGTACTTGTGTATGTGGCTATTGCAAAGCATGTAGTTGTATCAACGCAATGAACTGTTTTCTTCATCCAGTTACTGGAAGGTCTTATAGTTTTAAGAGGTATGCTGACTGTAACACCAAGAATCTTGTATACTTAGCAGCTTGCCAAAACTGTTCAGCTTTTTAAGTAGGCAAAACCAACAGAAAATTTAAGGAACAGCTTTTACACCACGAGTGATTTAAAAAACTGTGAAAAGCGATGCTTTAGCAAATCACGATATGGAGCATATTGGCCACTCATTTAACTTTATGGTTCTTGACTCTTCAAGAAAATGTAAGGGAAGGTGATGTAAACATTACAATGGAGATCAGCGAAGTTAAATGGATAGCAGACTTGCGGGTCGGTCAAAAGACTGGCATGAATGCAGTACTTCCAATAAAACCTGGGGTGGCACCCCTTTTAAGAAGTACTGAATAGTCGGAAAGGAGGAGTTGTCCTATTCTGATGCTTCTGATTGATTGATTGTCGTACTTGATTTGCTGAAGCAGAGCAAACTGAGGATCTGAAAAAGGCTGTTAAGCTGAAAGCGCTTATCCATTTTCTCTGCTGAAGCTGCAACTTATTTTGTTTTTATGGTCCATTGTGGATGTTTTGTTTGCTGTTTTTTTCCAGCAACACTGCTCAGCTGTTTTTCAACCCTGAACTTATTTGTTGAAAACCAACCCCTTAAATGACTCGCCTAAGGCATGGAAGCGACACCGACTGTTTCTGGTTAACCACTGAGAAAAAAGCCAAAGTTTCTAGGCTGGAAAAAGCAACTGCGCCACTGAGCTCTGACATCCTGCCAGCTGGTAATTTAGGAGCTGTGGTATATCCAGTGGCACTGTCGACTTTAGCAGTTGCCACTTAGGATGCTGCCCTAGTTTCTCCATCCTGCACGTTCGCCGAGGTACCTATGACGTCTGCTTCCGATGTCCGAAGAACCAGGTTCACCTGACTACTTAGTGTTAACTTCCATTCCAGAGGCTTTCTCTCAATGCCCTTTGCTGGCCTCAAATCCTAGCCCCTTGATTGTTCAGCCTATCGCAAAGACCCCCTCTGAAAAGGAAGCAGAAGACCAGACATCTGTCTGATCCATGTGAAGGCTAGCCAGACTTGCAAGCATTTTCTCAGTCCCATTTTAGCACCTTCATGGCTTTTAGGCCTGCCTTCTCCCAAGCTCTTGCTACTCTACAATCTTTAATCCCCAGGCCTGCTTCCCTGGGCCCCTTATCCCGATGTTAGAATTTACAGGAGGACTTTTTCTTTTCTTCCTCAGAGTCCCTGTTTTATGCCTCTCAAGCGGCATCTCCTTTGGAATACTGCTCTCCTGAAGAGGATTCCTTAGAGGGTGATTTCCCTACCTGAAGACATAACCTTTGGGGAAACGATTTCAAAAATGAGGGAATATTTTAAATGGTATCCCACACAAATGAAAAAAGTGCAAAAAAGGCATCTGCAAATGGAATCCCCATCACCCTCAGCCATTCCTCCACTGATCCCAGCCTACCTGGATGCCTTTGCCTCAGGTTCAAAAGCACCAGAATCTCAACCCCCTATCTCCAGAGAGACCAGGTTCTATAAAATTCCTGATGACTTTAAATACCGCATCAAGCCCCGTAAGGCAGACCCGGCTGTGATTGCTGTCTCTGTGAACAAGCAATCCAGACAGATTCCATCCTCCTTACTTCCATCAGGCAAAGACAGTAAAATGATGGACAGATTGTGCAAGAAAATATACATTTCTTCCACCCTGGGTTTCAGAGCTATGAATTATGAAACTCACGTGAAGTGCACCTTGGATCTTGGCTCACAGGCCATGGATCAGCTTTCCTCCATTCCTGATACTCTTACTAAGGCTCAAGTTGCTTCCACCCTCTCCCTAGCTTCTCAAGTCACTAGACATTCAGTAAAATGCAGCTACGATGCTATAGAAGCATCAGCCACGTCTGCTGCTTCAGCCTCTGTGCTCAACAGACACTCCTGGCTTAGACATCAGCCACTACCAGATAATTTTTTCAAAGGACTAGATAAATCTGCTATTCTAGAGGCAACCACTTGGACATCAGTCCACACTTACTAAACACTGCAAACTGAACAATATCTCTAGGGCTAGGGCCATCCTGTCTCGTTTCCTAGAGAGTTCCTCCATCTCCTCCCTTTTCACATGCTGAGCTTTGATATTCTCCCTCATGTTTAGAGTACTGCAACATGAGAATAGAAGGACATAGAATTGTTGTGTAAAATCTTAACATAACCGTAGATGTCCTCCATGTTGTAGTATTCATATCCCTCCCTTCTACCCCTTCTTAGAACATCTTGATGCCCTATTCCCATGTTGCAGTATGCATACTGTGGGATTTCCAGCCCTCAGGTGACCCGACCCTATTGGCCGATGTCAGAGAAAAAGTAAATGTAGCTGTGGGCACCAGATTCTGCAAAAAGACTCCCGCAACCGCTGTGTCTTTTGCCTAGGTAGAGAGCACGACCATAAGGTATGCTCTATTTGTCAATCTTTCATACTCCAGACCTTTTGCAGCCATCTGGCTGCGTTAAATCTGTATTTAGAAAATCAAAGGCTTAAATGCCTCACGGTTAAGATGGATCCCGAGTTGGCTGCCCAAGTCGAACAATCTTGGAAGAAGGCCAAGGTCTGCAAGCCTTCTCCAGATGCCGTTCCACCTTCAGATGTTTCGCCGACTGCCATTCTAGGGGCCGAGGGACACCCGATTACTCTGGTTCCTCTGGAAGAGGCTGCGTCACTAACCACGGAGAGCACGTCAACGGAGTTGATACAGAAGGCCATAACAGACGTCTGGGGGGAACCATTGCTTGATCGGCCAACCAAGACTTTTACTCCAGCACAGGCCTCTGTTTCCCTACCTACCCGGATGCACACTCCTACAAAAATGGAACACTTGAGCCTGAATCCTCAAGCAGCACCAGATTGGGAATCCTTCACTTTGATGCAGGCCTTTATGGCACTTAAGGCTGCAGGCCCTACTCCCACTATCATTCCTGTGCTGAGTACTAGGTCGGCCTCTGCTTCCTCCCTGCCTTTAACTACTACTCGGCAAGCAAGTTACTCAAGATGTCCCTGCCCAGGGATACTTCTTAGTTTCTGAAACCCAGAAGAGGCAGTCCTAGGCAATTGCTTTCTGCTTCTCTGCTGCCATCAGATAAGGACAGCAAAACTATGGACAGAATGGGAAAAAAGGTATACACACCTCCTCTACTCTAACTTTCAGGGCTGTAAATTACCAAACAGGGTGAAGTATGCCCTAGACCTGGTTTCTCAGGCCATCACTTTACTGGCTTCCACCCCTGATTGTCCAGCCAAGTCAAACATTACCTCCAAACTGTCCCTTGCCACACAAGTAACCAGGCACACTGTCTGTTGCAGTTATGATGCAGCAGAAGCAGCTGCCAGATCTGCTGCCACTGCTTCGGCCTTGCACAGATACTCCTGGCTCAGATTACAGCTTCTGCCAGATGATTTTAAAGCCAAAATCATGGATGTTGTTCTGGACAAAAACCTTCTGTTTGGCAAAAATGCTGCAGAACTTTTCAAAAATTTGCAAGAAAAATGCAAGGAGCTGCAGGACATTAAGTACTTGCTGGTGCCCCCAGTGCCCAGATACTACAGGAACTACCCACCCAAAACATCCTTTGTCAGAAGGGCCCCTTCCACCTCTCGCCCTTCTACTGCCAGACCACGTAAAGGACCTCTGAGACAACCTTGTCCAGACCTCTCTCAACCCCCCCAACAAACAGCCCTTTCCAGATAGAGGGGGACCTTCCTCCGCGTGACTGCCTTGCCCAAGTGCCCCTGTCCGGTCGCCTTACCCTATGCTTTCCTTTCTGGAGAACCATCCCTTCAGATTTGTGGGTTCTTTCCATCATCCAAAAAGGATACTTTCTATCCTGGAAAGAAAAACCTACACCAAAAAAAGATATCTTTCCCTCCCAAAAATCCTGCTCCCTCTACTTCCTTCCCTCCTGTCCTGAGGGAAATGGTTCTATGGTTCCTTGGGAGAGAAGTAGGCTTCTACTCCCGCCTTTTCTTAGCCCCAAAAAAGGACGGCCCCTGGAGACCTGTCCTTGACCTCTCATACCTAAACCTGTTTCTATAGGATGTCCTTCATGGATGCATCTGCAGTCATAACAAATGGGTTGTCCTGTCGTCAGGCAGCCCTTCAGTCGGCCGGATTTCAAAGTCTGGGTCTGGCTTCGGCTGATGTCGCACTTCACCCGACGTCATCTCTGCTGGTCTTCGGGTATAAAGGCATCAGCCGACGCCATTTTCTTCAGTCTTTCTTGCCGCGTGGCGCCTGAAGCAGAAGCTGTTCGCAAGTGCCGGTCGGTCAGATCCAGAGATTCCTACTACCGAATACTACTTCGAAGACTTCTAAAAGCTAAGTACCCCGTTGGGGACCTTTTCTTGCCTCAGCCGATGTCAGAAAAAGTAAACAATTGTTTAACTTGTGGGAAACAAATACCTCATAAAGATTTCCACTCTTACTGCCTACCTTGTTTAGGCCCAGACCACGACGTAGCTGCCTGTTTAGCTTGTTCTTCCTTCAACCGACGAACGCTTAGGCGTCGGTCGGAGTTTGCTGAACAGTTCTTCGGCTCAGATTTTGCATACATTATGCCGTCGGACCATCCGACTACCCAAATAATTAAAAAACGCAAAGAAAAAGACCGACACTCGTGGTCCGCGGTTTCGGCCGAAACCACGGATAAGCAAACCGCGGGTGTCTCGGTTTCGGCCGAAACCGAGAAAACCGGTCAATCCTCAGCTGAATCCATAACTACTACCGAGGCTCCTGCTACTTTAGTTGAATCGGCCTCTGAAACTTTGCCTACTACTGTGGCCTCTAGTGTTTTATCTGACACCATCCCTTTGGATGTTTCTACCCCAGCACGTGGTGCTGCTAGGCCTCCTGCAGCCATGTCTATCAAGGCCTTTGCCAGGGCCAAAGCAGCCAAAACTGCCAAAACAGTTCCTGCTAAGGCCCCCTCACACAGATACCCTTCTAGCTCTCAAATGCTTACTCTGGCAGAGGATTTGATTTCCTTAATTAGGGGATCCCAATCACACCCAGACAGGGCCTCTCAGCCTCCAGAAAAGAGACCTAGGACAGAACCACCCCAGCAGGAGTGCTCTGATGATTCTTCGGAGGACTCAGACACTACAGACCAGCCAGAGGCGCCTTTGTCCACTTATGAAGACTCCGATGCTGATGAATCCATTCCATCGGCCTCACCTCCAGAGGAATTCTCTTTTGGGGAAACCTTACATGCCATGAGAGCAATTCCAATGGCAAGAGCAAGATTTCTCAGACTCTAGAAAAAGGCTTAGAACTTTTCTGCACCTACCACAACATAGGCCCTTAGCTATACCTCCAGTTTTGCCTGTTGTGGATGATGCATTTAATGATGTTTGCACTGCACCCGATTCTTTACCACCAGCCCCTGCCAAACCAGACAGATTTTACAGGGTACCTAACACTCATCGCCACCTTTTCAAGGCCCCACTTGCAGATCCTGAGACTATATCCCAGGGGCCTAAGGCAGCAGCTTCTACCTCTACAAAAAACCCTCTCCCTTCTGAAAGGGAAGCCAGGTCATTAGACAGATGGGGCAAAAAAGTCTACACCTCTGCCACTCTCTCAGCTAGAGCTTTAAACTGTCAGTTTCACATGATCCAATACCAAGAGTTTATGCTTGATCAGTTGACTAAGAAAGTTTCTTCTGAAGAACCCTTAGATAAGAAATATGTTTTAGAAATGGTGAATAACATACAGCAGGTTAGTAACCATTCTTTGAAATGTGGCTATGATGCACTGGAGGCTTCATTTAGATCAGCCATGACTGGCACAGTGATAAGAAGGCATGCATGGCTGAAAGAGCAGGTCCTGCCGGATCATGTAAAAGCAAAGCTGTTAGATGCTCCTATGGATAAGGACAGTCTATTTGGTACCTCTGCTCAACAAGTAATGAAGAAAATGGAAGAGAAGGCAAAATCTGTACAAACAGTTAAGGATTTCTTACAGGTTCAGCCCCCTCGGTTTAGCAGAAATTGGCCTGCCAAAAATTGGTCCTTTCCAGATTTTTCAAAGACCCAAAGAGGCAGGTATAGACGCTCTAGAGGCAGAAACCAATCCAGAGGAAGTGCCTACAGAGGAAGACAGTGGCAAGGTAATAACCAGCGAGGCACTGACACAACCACTGCAACAGGACAATCACAGTGACTTGGCCCTGACACCGCCTACCAGAGAGCAAATAGCAGCACCTTTAGGCGGAAAGTTAGCCTTATTTTCACAAAACTGGCACTATATCACAAAAGACAAGTGGATTTTAAAAACCATAGACCAAGGCTACAGGTTCCACTTCCACACCTTACCAGTAAAAAGAGGAATGCCAAACTTACCTCCAACTCAAAAAACAGAAGCTCAAAACCAGGTAACTCAGCTAACCAACATGAGAGCTGTGGAGAGGGTACCAGTAAATCAACAGGGCAAAGGTTTTTACTCCAGACTCTTTCTAGTCCCAAGAAAAGAAAAAACTTGGAGACCCATTCTCGATCTGTCCGTCTTAAACACCTACATCATCGTTCCAAAATTCAAAATGCTGACCTTACAGCAACTTCTTCCCATGCTGGGCAAGGAGTGTTGGCTGGTGACTCTAGATCTCAAGGAGGCATACCTGCACGTCCCCATACGACCAATTTGCAGAAGATACCTCAGATTCCTTGCAGGATCAGAGCATTATCAATTCTCAGCATTGCCCTTTGGCTTATCTACTGCGCCCAGAATATTCACAAAATGCCTGGCATCAGTAATCGCTCATTGCAGGCTACAGGGAATCCAAATCTATCCATACCTGGACGACTGCATGCTACAAGCGGACAACAAAGACAAGCTGACAACAGATTTACAAAGGGTCATTTGCTTGCTACAAGCCCTGGGATATACAGTCAATTTAAAAAAGTCAAGGCTGATCCCATCCCAGACAAGAACCTTCTTGGGTGCAGAATTGGACACAGTAAAACAAATGGCATTCCTGACTACAGAAAAACAAGAACAACTTCCTCTTTACTTCTTGGCATTAACAAAGCAGAACAAACTAACAGCAAGATAAGTACTGCAGGCCTTGGGATTCATGGCATCATGCATAATCCTGATTCCTCATGCCAGACTGCATATGAGAAAGCTACAGTGGTACCTAAAAAACTTATGGTCTCAACACAGACACAGCTTAGAAACCGAAATCCCACTAATCCCATGCCTGAAACAAGAATTCCTATGGTGGGCCCAAGCATGCCAGGCAAACCTAGGCTTGCCCTTCCGCAAAGGTCAAGCGAACCAGACCATCACAACGGACGCCTCAGACCTAGGCTGGGGGGCACACATGTTGGACAAATGCATACAAGGATTGTGGACTCCAGACCACCTGCACATAAACCAAAAAGAAATGCTGGCAGTACAACTAGCAATCCAGAAATTCAAACCTTTCCTCAAGGAAGGCCATTTATTGATAAGGACAGACAACACCACAGTCATGTGGTACATCAACAAGCAAGGGGGCACTCATTCTTACCCCCTATGCAGAATGACTCTGGACCTTTGGAACATGGCTCTGAGCTACAACATCCAGTTACAGGCAACCTTCGTGCCAGGAAAAGAAAACACCCTAGCAGATATGTTAAGCAGAACCACCTCGGATGCTCACGAATGGATGCTGCACCCGGACATCTTCAAGGCCATCACAAGAAAATGGGGAATGCCACAAATAGACTTGTTCGCATCCCCACTCAACCACCAGCTCAGGAAATTCTGCACAAGGACGTTTCACCCTCTTGCATGGAAGGTGGACTCCCTTTCCTTCAGTTGGAAAGGTCTGACAGCATATGCATTCCCACCTCTTCCTTTGATGCACAAGGTACTACTGAAAATCAGAGGAACAACCAAGGATAATTCTGATAGCTCCGAATTGGCCAAGACAACACTGGTATCCCCTGCTGAGGAGCATGTCTCAGGGGAGAATGTGGTCAATACCCCTGATGCCTTTGATGTTAACTCAGAACAACTACAACATCCTGCATCCAAACCTAAAAACCTTACAACTGACTGCCTGGAACATCACTTAAGAGCAACTAACCCAGACTTATCCCAAAGGGTTAAAGACATTATACTTGAAGCCCGCAGACCTTCAACAAGAAGGAACTATGCAGGAAAATGGAAAAGGTTTGCCACTTGGAGTGCTGAAAGAGGAAAAGAGGCGTCAAACATAGACATTGCTAACATCCTGGAGTACTTGGCAGAGCTTCTACACACAGGCCTGTCCTATTCCTCCATCAGCTTTGATCCACCTGTCTTCTCGCACCCTCTACTTAGGCAATTCCTCAGAGGGATCAAGAATGTAAAACCTCCTAGGAAACCACCACTACCAGCATGGGACTTAAATTTCGTACTGGAAAAATTGACACTCCCTCCATTTGAACCAGCAGGAACAGCGGATCTTCAACACCTATCATGGAAAACTGCTTTCCTTCTGGCAATTACTTCAGCAACAAGGGTTTCAGAACTCCAGGCCTTAATGGCAGTACAACCCTTCCTGATCTTCCATCAAGATAGAGTCTCCATGAGAACTAATCCTACATTTATGCCAAAGGTGGTATCCAGTGTGTCCTTAAACCAGGCAATCCACCTACCTACCTTCTTTCCCAACCCACAGAACAGGGGGGAAAGGCTACTGCATACTTTGGATGTACATAGACAGTTACGCTACTACCTGGACAGAACCAAAGGTAACAGAAAAACTGACCAGCTGTTAGTGGCCTATGCACCAGGTAGGGAAGGAAAATCAATTTCCAAACCGACAATCTCCAAATGGATAGGAAATTGCATCAGATTCTGTTACTCCTACCATGGAAAACCAATGCCACAGAACATAAGACCTCATTCAACAAGAGCTACAGCCACTACCACAGCTTTCTTACGAGGAGTGGCAACCAAGGACATTATTGAGGCGGCTACTTGGACCTCCGTGCATACATTTGCCAAGCATTACAATTTACCTCTATATTCTAGATCCCGAGCAGGGTTTGCCACTGCTGTACTGCAAGGGATCCTAACTACACCATAATTGTTTTTCTTCCTCCACCCCTAGTTTAGCTATGGTATTCTACCCATTTGTTATGACTGCAGATGCATCCATGAAGGACATAGTACAGTTTTGTACCTACCATAAATGTAGATGTCCGAACTGGATAGCATCTGCAGTCAGGATTACCCACCCTCCTTCCCCTCTGTGGTACTCCTAGGGTATTTACACTCCTAATAGCTAGCTGGGGGGGAGTCTCTTATGGTGTATTTGTTTGTATATATGTACATACATGCTTATTTTTTGTATTTGCCTTCTACCTTGTCTGCATACATTGGCACTTATCCAAATTTAGCCTTCCAAGAGGGCAACTGGCATCTGGGGCAAGAAACACTGAAGAAAATGGCATCGGCTGATGCCTTTATACCCGAAGACCAGCAGAGATGACGTCGGGTGAAGTGCGACATCAGCCGAAGCCAGACCCAGACTTTGGAATCCGGCCGACTGAAGGGCTGCCTGACGACGGGACAACCCATTTGTTATGACTGCAGATGCTATCCAGTTCGGACATCTACATTTATGGTAGGTACAAAACTGTACTTTCCCTCCTTCAAGATGCTCTCTTTTCAAACTTACTCCTCATCCCATCTCAACCTTCATGGTCACTCTAGACCTAAAAGATGTATACTTGCACATCTCAGACCCTCCCACAGGAGATTCCCACGCTTCTCTGCCCTCTTCTTATTTTCAATTTACTGGCATGCCCTTTTGCTTATCTACGGCACCCAGAGTTTTTACCAAGTGCTTAGCCCCAGCCATCACCCATTGCAGAACCAAGGGAGTACAAATCTACCCTTACTTGGACGACATTCTCATTTTGGCAGAATCAGAATCCGCCCTTCTAACCAATCTTCAATTCACCATGTTCCTACTGCACAAACTGGGTTTGACCCTCAAAAACTTAAATCCTCTCTCCTCCCACAACAGGACAAGGTTTTCCTTGGGTGCAGAGTCCGAACAGATGTAATGAGATCCTTCTTCCCACTAAAGTACAGTCCCTATCCTCCCATTTTCTAAGCCAGTTCTGCAAACTATAGGTCTCATGGCTGCCACCATCCCCATGCTCCCACTAGCAAGGATGCACATGAGGAAATTCCAGTGGTACTTAAAGAATGTTTTGTCTGAGTCAACAGCCTCTAGACAAACTCATCCCCTTTCTGCCCTGCCTAAAAATGGAGCTGAAGTGGTGGATTCAGCAGGTTTCCAGCAACCAAGGAATTCCTCTGCAGCTCCCTCCCACTACTCATTCCATGCACACAGATGCATCAGACCTAGGGCGGGGAGCAACCCTGCAGGGCTACAAGGTACAACAGTGCTGGTCCCCTGCCTGCAAAAACAGCACATCAGTGTCAGGGAAATGACTGCTGTCCTGCTAGCTCTAAATGCCTTCCTTCACATGCTGCAACCAGGGATGTACTGAACATTGTGACAGCATTACTGTCGTGTGGTTCCTAAACAAACTAGGGGAGACAAAGGCATACCAGATGTTCTTCATCTCACATTGCTGCAGTCCTTACACTTGGGGTAGTCCGCTGTCCTCGGTCGGCCCGAATATCAAAGTATTAGGCTGACGTCGGTCAAGGCGCATTAGACTGACATCAGGACGTCCGGGTATAAATGCGCATGACGACGTCATATCCTCAGTCTTTTTTGCCGCATGGTCCGATGCAGAAGCAGCGTTGCAAGTGCCGTTCGGCGTTCTGAAATATTTCGATTCCGGAGTTTCAGACCGAGTCAAAGTTGGCTAAGTACCCCGTTGGGGAATATTTTGGTTTTTTCTTGCCTCATCTATTTACCGGATGTCAGAAAAAGTGAATAACTGTATTTCTTGTGGGAAACAGATACCGCATAGGGATTATCATAATTTGTGTATTCCTTGTTTGGGACCTGAGCACAACGTTGTTGGGTGTCACTTTTGTGCTAGGTTCAATAAACGCACTATTAAGAGAAGGTTAGACTGTGCCAGGTTGGTCTTTGGAAAGCGTTGCAATTACAATATGCCGTCGGATGCTCTGACGCCCGCTTCTTCGAAGAAGTGCAAAGACAAAGCAGCTAAATCTAGGCTAGAAGAGTCGTCCGAACCGGACGCCGGTTCTTTAGAGGCGTCAGTGGAACCGGTGGTTCCACCGGAGGCTTCTCAGGAATCTCAGGGGGAAACCTTGATTTTGCAGGATGTGGCCTCTCAGGAGGCAGGTCAGGCTGAAGGGACTTCTCAGGTTACTGTACTCCCCTCACTTCCTAGGGTGGTTAGGCCCTCTCCTTCTGTTTCTAAGGCTTCTCCCAGAGGCAGGCCAGGTTTAGCCTCAGTAGGGGTCACTCCTAGCTCTTCAGGTTCTGTGCCCAAGAAGCAAATGCTTAAAATGGCAGAAGATTTAATTACATTGATTAGAGGTTCTTTGCCCCCTCCTGATAAGAGGCCTAGGGTTGAACCAGAGTTGGGGAGTTTTGATCAAGCTTCGGATGTGTCAGAGTCTTCGGCTGAAGACTTGCAGGAGTATTCTCCTTATTCTGATTCTGATGTGGATGATTCTACTCCTTCTGCTTTTCCTCCAGAGGATTTTTCATTTTCAGAGACCCTTCATTCTATGAGGGAGCATTTTAAGTGGGAAGGTCAGGACTTCTCTGATTCCAGGAAAAGGCTTAGGGAATTTTTGCTTTTGCCCCAGCATAGGCCTTTAGCTATACCACCTGTTCTGGATGTTGTGGAAGATGTGTTTGCAGAGGCTTCACTTAATCCTGATTCTTTGCCTCCTGCTCCTGTTAAACCGGACAGGTATTACAGGGTCCCTGAGGCTCATAAATTTCTTTATAAGAGTCCTAGGGCTGACCCAGAAACAGTTAGTCAGGGACCTAAGGGGGTTAAGGCCTCTGTGGTTAAAAATCCGGTCCCTCCAGATAAAGAGGCCAGAGCTTTGGATAGATGGGGAAAGAAAATTTATACTTCTTCTACCTTAGCTATGAGGGCTTTGAATTGCCAGTTTCACATGCTAAAATATCAAAATTATCTTCTTTCTCAATTGAAGTCTAAGGTAGATGCTCTGGCGGAAGGCATTGAGTGTAAAGAATTACAAGATTTGGTGCATGTCTCTGAACAGGTGGGCAAGCATTCTTTACAATGTGGTTTTGATGCTGTGCAGGCCTCGTCTAGGGTGGCTGCCACTGGGTCAGTTCTTCGCAGGCACGCCTGGCTGAGGGATCAGAATTTATCTGAACATGTTAAAGCAAGGATTTTGGATGCTCCTTTACAGTCTGATGTGTTTGGTGCACCTGTGGATTCAGTCTTGAAGAAAATGGAAGATAAGGCTAAGTCTATGCAGACTGTTAAAGATTTTTTGCAAGTTCAGCCTCCAAAATTTAGTAGGAATTGGCCTGCTAAGGGGTGGACGTACCCTTCTTATGATCAGTCTAGGGGTAGATCTAGACGTGGTAGAGGCAGAGCTCAGAGCTCCTTCAGGCCTAGAGCAGGGAGTTCTCCTGCACAATCTTCGGGTGAGGGCAGGGGCCAGTCCTTTCGTAAACAGGCCCAATGACCTACCTTTTCAGCTGCCAGATCCTTCTTGCCTGGCAGCACCTTTGGGAGGAAGGTTGGCACTCTTCAAGGAAAATTGGAGTCTGGTTACCCAAGACAGATGGGTATTGGATATCATACACCAAGGTTACAGATTTTATTTCCATACCTTGCCTCCTTTCAAAGGCATGCCAGGCGTTCCTCCTCAGCAAAGGCTAGAGGCTCACAAACAAATTTCTCTGTTGCTTCAAATAGGAGCCATACAACCGGTTCCTCTGCCAGAAGTGGGCCTAGGATTTTATTCTCGCCTGTTCCTAGTACCAAAGAAGGGGAACACGTGGAGACCAATTTTAGATTTGTCTATCCTCAACACTTATCTGGACATTCCCAAGTTCAAAATGTTGACTCTACAACAGCTTTTACCTCTACTGGGCAAAGATCACTGGATGGTGACTCTGGATCTCAAGGAAGCTTACCTTCATGTTCCTATCAGGCAATGTTGCAGGAAGTATCTGCGTTTCCGAGCTGGGACTTCTCATTATCAATTCTCTGCATTGCCCTTTGGCTTATCTACTGCGCCCAGAGTGTTCACGAAAGTTCTGGCTCCAGTGATAGCTTTCTTCAGGCTAAGAGGTATACAGATCTATCCTTATTTGGACGATTGCCTGATTCTGGCCAAAGAAAGGGACGAACTTCTTCATCATCTACAGTATGTGATAGCAGTGCTAAGATGCCTGGGGTATTCTGTGAACGAAATAAAGTCCAGTCTAGTACCCTCTCAGGACATGTGCTTTCTGGGTGTGAGACTGAATACAGCATCCCAGATGGCCTTTTTGACCCCGGACAAACAAAAGAATCTTTCTCTGTACTTCCGTCACTTGTCTCATCAGTCCAGGCTGACTGCAAGGACAGTCCTTCAAGCCTTGGGGTTCATGGCATCTTGTATTCTGGTGCTTCCCAATGCCAAACTGCATATGAGGAAGCTACAATGGTATCTCAAAAATGTATGGACACAGCACTGCCAAGATTTGGACACTGTCATTCAGATAATACCTTGCATTCAAAAGGAATTTTTGTGGTGGGCTCAGGAATGTCACCTAAACAAGGGACTCTCTATGACCCGGCCAGAGGCGAGTCAGATTCTAACGACGGATGCCTCAGACATAGCTTGGGGAGCTCATCTAAATGGAAAATGGGTACAAGACACGTGGCCTGCCAAACTTCAACATTTACATATCAACTTGAAGGAGATGTTAGCAGTCCAATTTGCATTGATAGCTTTCAAGGATTTACTTCTTCCAGGGCAGGTGTTGATTCTAACAGACAGCACAACTGTCATGTGGTACATCAACAAGCAAGGGGGGACACATTCTTACCCTCTATGCAGACAAGCAATGATTTTGTGGGAGACTGCTCTCAGTTTACAGCTAAATCTTCAGGCAAGGTTTCTGCCGGGAGCACAGAACTCCTTAGCAGATGTGTTAAGCAGACGAATTATGGATCCCCACGAGTGGAAATTGGATCCTCATGTATTTCAGCAATTGACAGTGTTATGGGGAACTCCAGACATAGATCTGTTCGCTTCTCCACTGAACCACCAGCTGCCAAAGTTTTGCACAAAAAGGTTTCATCCCACAGCTTGGAAAGTGGATGCTCTTTCATTCAATTGGAGCAAGCTTCATGTGTATGCCTTTCCACCTCTGCCTCTCCTCCCAAAGGTACTCCTAAAGGTCAGACAGGACAAGCCAAAGATGATTCTAATAGCTCCAGATTGGCCTCGACAGCACTGGTACCCATTACTGAGAAGTCTGATACAGGAACCTCCATGGCCTTTGCCTTCGATTCCACATCTACTGTCTCAGGAGGACAGTCATTTACTCAATGTCAAACTCCACTCTCTTCACCTAACGGCCTGGCATATTCAGTTTTAAACCCTGGAGGGTTTCAGCTTCCACAGCAAGTTTTGAATGTTATTTTGGAGGCCAGAAGGCCTAGTACAAGGAAAGTGTACGCAGATAAATGGAAGAGATTTTTATTTTGGAGTACAGCAAAGGAATTTGATGTTTCTAAACCTAATGTGAGTGTGGCCCTTCAATATCTTGCTGAGTTACTGGACAAAGGTTTGTCCTCCTCTTCTATTAAGGTTCATGCTGCAGCGATTTCTGCACATTATGACTGTGACCCACCTTTGTTTTCTCATCCTTTGTTTAAGCAGTTCCTTAGAGGGGCGAAGAATTTAAGACCCCCACGTAGAGCTCCTACTCCTGCTTGGGATCTCAATTTTGTGTTGGAGAAACTTACTCTACAACCTTTTGAGCCTGCAGCTACTGCTGAGTTAAAGTATTTATCTTGGAAGACTGCTTTTTTGTTGGCCATTACCTCTGCGAGAAGGGTTTCTGAATTGCAGGCCCTTATGGCAGTTGAGCCTTTCTTGATTTTCCATAAGGATAGGGTATCTTTACGTACTAATCCTTCCTTTATGCCTAAAGTGGTTTCTAGTGTGGCTTTAAACCAAACTATTCATTTACCTACTTTTTATGCAAACCCCCAGAACAAAGGGGAAAAGATTTTGCACACTTTGGATATATACACAGGCAGTTGCGTTATTATCTGAGCAGAACTAAAGGGTTCAGGCAGTCTCAGCAGTTATTTGTTTCATTTGCTTTGGGTTCTCAGGGCAAGCCTGTGTCTAAACAAACTATTTCTAAGTGGATTGGGTTTTGTATTGCTTTCTGTTATTCCCATCATGGTAAGGAGATTCCAGCTGGGATTAGGCCTCATTCCACTAGGGCTACGGCCACTTCTACAGCTTTTTTAAGGGGGGTGGCAACTAAGGATATTTTGGAGGCAGCTACTTGGAGTTCAGTGCATACCTTCTCTAAACATTACCACCTTCCACTTTACTCTAAATCTAGGGCTGGTTTTGCCACTGCAATTTTACAGGGCATTTTAACAGCCCCTCCTGCTTTATAGTTTTGCCATCCTCCCTTCTCTCTGCTTTGGGATTCTACCCAAGTGTAAGGACTGCAGCAATGTGAGATGAAGAACATAGTACAGTTTTGTACCTACCATAAATGTAGATGTTCGAAGATCTACATTGCTGCAGTCCAATTTACCCTCCCTCCTTCCCCTCTATAGTTAGAGGAGTTGTGTGGTTTAGGTTTTGACTACTATACATATTGTATATAGTGTACTTATGCTTACTGCAAGGGTGGTTGGTTGTTTGTTGTGGGTGTTTTTTGGTTTGGACCTTTCTTTTTAGGGTCTTCTGACATCTGGGGCAAGAAAAGACTGAGGATATGACGTCGGTCATGCGCATTTATACCCTGACGTCCTGATGTCAGACTAATGCGCCTTGACCGACGTCAGCCTAATACTTTGATATTCGGGCCGACCGAGGACAGTGGACTACCCCAAGTGTAAGGACTGCAGCAATGTAGATCTTCGAACATCTACATTTATGGTAGGTACAAAACTGTACTTTATGTCAGATAACCCTGCAAATCTGGGAAATGGAAGTAAATCACGACCACTGACTGAAAGCTTCATCCATCCCTTCTCAGGACAACAAGCAGACTTGCTCAGCAGAACCTCCTCTCTGCAACACGAATGGATGTTGCACAGGGATACCTTTCTACACATAGTCCACCAGTGGGGCACACCTCAAGTGGATCTGTTTGCTTCCCCCCAGAACAGACAGACAAATTTTGCAGCAGGACTCACTGACCTAGCTTGGAGAGTGGATGCCTTCAGCTTAACATGGCAGGGAATTGTTCCTGTATGCCTTCCCTTCCCTTTCCTCTAATTCAGAGTCCTTCTGAAAAATCAAGAAGGAACAACCAAAAATCTTGCTAGGCGAAGGCAACACTGGTTTCCCCCTTCTGCTTTCCCTTGCCAAGGGCACTCATCACAAGTTACCCACAAGGTGGACCTAATGCAGCAACAGGGATCCCTCCTTCACCCACAACTGTGTCTTCTGCACCTAACTCCACACTACTGAGAAGATGTGCCATCAGTCCTGAGGGGGGCCATAAAACCAACTACTAGAAAAAGCTATTTGTCTAAATGGCAGAGATTCTCAAAATGGTGTTGTCTTAGAGGCAAGGACCCATTTCTAACAGATCCACCCCTTGTCCTGAACTATACCTGTGAACTCATTAAGGAGGGACTAGCTTCCTCTTCTGTCAAAGTCCATATTTCTGCCATTTCTTCATGCTTGCCTTTACAGCCCACCTTTTCTTTCCAGACTGGACGTAAAACTTTTCCTGAGAGGAGTCTTGCACATCAGACCACCAAGAAAGCCTGTCCCTCCTCCCAGGGACCTCAGCTTGGTGCTGGAAAAGCTTACCCTACCCCCTTTTGAGCCCGCTAGTACAGCATCTCTTCAAATGTGCACATGGAAAACCATTCTATTAGTGGCCATTGCCTAGGCTAGAAAAGTTGTCTGAATTACAGGCCCTGATGGCTTGCCCTCCTTACACCACCTTTCACAGTGACCGGGTGACTCAAAGCACAAACCCCTCCTTTTTGCCCAAAGTAGTAAATGAACTATCCTTAAACCAGTCTATTCACCTTACCCACCTTCTTCCCCTCCCTTACTAATTCTGCGGAGAGGATTCTCCATTCCCTGGATCTACATAAACTGAAATTCTGTTTGGACAAAACTAAGTCAGTCAGAAAATCTGACAAACTGTTCATTTCTTTCCATCCCATTGCTTTGGGTAAGGCAGTCTCCAAACAAACTATCTCCTCCAGGATCAGGAATTCCATCCTCTCTTGCTACTCTCTTCATCACAAACCATTTCCTCCAGGAGTGCGAGCACATTCTACCAGAGGAATGGCTACCTCAAAGGCCTCCATGAAAGGGCTAGACACTGCCTCCATCATGAAGGCAGCCACCTGGTCTACAGTCCATGCTTTCACTAAGCAAGCTTTACCAGGTCTTTTGAGCCAGGGCAGGATTTGCCAGGGCAAACCTGCAGGGATTCTTGGAATCCTCTACCTCTGCAACCTCTCAACATTCCTTTTAGCTGTGGTACACTCCCACAGTATGAATCCTGCAACATGGGAGTACAAGGACATAGAATAGTTGTATAGAACCTTACCATAACCATAGATGTGCTTTTCTTCCATGTTCCAGTATTCCATCCCACCCTCCAACCCCATTATCCTCCGTCTTCTCCAGTGTATCCCTTCCCTACAGGTCAGTCTCTACAGCTCTGCAGGGACATTTGCTTTTTGCTTCTCCTTGGCTTTATAGTCTGTTCTCGGGGCTTCCAAGTTCTGAGTTCTATGCGTGCTGACGTGACATTTTTACTCCATGGTGTATGGCCCTTAATGTGACGTCCCACACACCTGCGGCAGCCAGGCTTAAGCTTTTGTATAGGAGCTGATGTTGGGTCGCTGGAAATCCCACAGTATGAATACTGCAACATGGAAGAGGAGTACATCTATGGTCATGGTAAGTTTTACACAACTATTCTTTTCTATTCCTTTTTTTCCCCTCACTGGATGGCATCCGTATCGACTATCCTTAGACTCTTGTCTGACTTGGGCATTCATTTCTGAGGTAAGTGCATGCAGACGTCACATTTGTTGCCCACGGTTTATGGTACAAACGTGTGACATCCCACGCACCATACAGCAGCCAGGCTAAGTTTTGTAGATGAGCCAGATGTTTGGGTCACCTCTGGTGGGGAATCCCTCATGTTTAGAATACTGCAACATGACATCTATGATTATGGTAAGATTTTACACAACTATTCTTTCTAAAAACTTAAACCTTGCCTATATATAAATAGAACCTGCTGGAGAGACAGGTATGTATCCCAGAGACTGCCCAGTCTCTGGAAGAGGCTCCCCATCCATGTGAAGCAGAGTTCCTCCCTAACCCAAATCAAGTGCAACTTGGGCAACTGGATGGGGAATAGGAAATTCATCCCTGGTTTGGCACCAGTGTCTAATGGACTCACAACTTGTAAAGGGTTAATGTCCCAGGTATCTGCTTATAAATGTTTCATCCCCCATGCCCCTGTTTACACTTGTCAAGTGTATCAGAACTTGTCATAGATTTGGGATGCATGGCTAGGTTTAAAAAGTCCCTTATGATCTTTGGCGTAGTAAACACCTATGAACTAGACGGTTATTTAGCCAGCAGTTTGAAAAGGGTACAAGTATGTTGTCAGCAGCCTGCCAGGGGTATGAGCAGCAAAAGGGGACCATACATTTGAGTCTGGTCAGCAGAAGAAACATGGCCTGCTGAGGTACATCAGCCAACTAGCAGAGACCTGAAATGTCTTCAGACCTAAGAAAATTTCATAGGCTCTGAAGATTAAAGCCCTTGTATGAATCCAGCAGCAGGTGTTACCACTTTGCCACAGGTAACGTACAAATTCCTTTGCTCTTTATACTGTACCCTACTGGTGTCTGCTGTGTGAACAAGGGAAACCCTGTATATGGAGACCCAGTGGTCTGTTATCCCCTCACATGCTCAGATTGCAGTAATGGTCTTATGTGAGCATCTGCAGTTTTGCAAAGATTCTAATACAATTATACTTCCTCTGAGACAAATTATAAAAGACCTTTTTACATTTCCAGAGCAGGACCGAACAAGATACTTGTGCGACACCTACTTATTTATCCTGGTTTGGTTAATCCCACTATACTAGTAGCCTCTTTTCAGACCAGACCTGAGGTTGTATTTGTACTACTAGGGAAAACTTGGCCAGGACATCGAGGAAAGTTCCCCTCTTTGTCATTGTTGAGTGGGACTCCTTTTGGAGGAGCACTTCTGGTTTGATTCCAGGCATAGAGGTAGCCTGGAGAAACAGGGAGGCAGATGTAAAGAGAAGGAGCTGGATTGGTGAAAGAAATGAAAGAGAAAGCAGGTATCGAGATCAAAGAATATGTGCAGAATTCTGAGGAAATATTTCAGAGAAACTTGTTTGGAGATGAGTCAGCAAATGAATGTATAATTACAACAGTCTGGTTGTGAAGGTTGCAGTGCAGGATGATTTTTAAGAAGTGATGCAGCAGTGTGATCCAGAAAATGGAGAGGTTTCCTTGGGGGGGGACATTATGGATAAAATACAAAAGGATGTGTGATGGAAAAGAGAACATGTACAGAGTAAAAGAGTAGCAGAAAAGGCAGAAGAAAATAAAAAAAACTGAAGTATGTGGTAAGGATTCAAAGTAAAACAAAGAAATGAACTGGTAAGAAGTCTGGGACAATTTTAATAGCTCCTTTGGGTGTAAAAGCCCATGAGGTAAAAGCATTTATTAGACATTTTGTGACATTTGAGACTTTTTATTCTTGAGAGAATATTAAAAGAAAAAACTAACCCATAGAAGCTTTGTGATAAAAGCATTTAACAGGGAAGCAAAAATAAGATTCATGTATAATTTTGAACAGAGGTAGAGAGACTTTGAATTGAGATTTGAAAGCTTTATGTAAAGAAGTACTGGGCATTCCAAACA
The DNA here is from genome assembly GCF_019279795.1 of Protopterus annectens. Taxonomy (NCBI): domain Eukaryota; kingdom Metazoa; phylum Chordata; order Ceratodontiformes; family Protopteridae; genus Protopterus; species Protopterus annectens. Next base: position 1,355,711,473 of record NC_056741.1, on the reverse strand, counting down.
TTTGACAAAAGGTTTATGGGCTGGTGGTTGGGTTGTAATATTTTGTTAAAAGTAGAGAGAAAGTTATACATACACCAAGCATGATAAATGTGGAGAGGAGTTATGGGGTTGTTAAATACTGGGCACAACCCAGGACATTTTTTGTGTGGAAGAAGATATTTGATAAGTAACTGTAACAAAAGAAAACGTATTTGTGGGGAAATGGGACATGATGCAAAAAAAAAAATGAAATGTTATTAATGTAACAAAATTGGACATTTATGGGTGGATTGCAAAAATGAGGAAGAAAAAAGAAATTTTAGTAGTAGTAGAAACAGAAGAAAAATTAGATGAGAAAAATAAGAAAATTTGAAGGGTTAAGTACGAAAGATATAAAAAGAAAAATGAATGAAAAAGAATTATGACATCCCCAGCCTGGGTAAGTAATCAAGGAGCCTGAATCATCACCACTACACTGGAGAGGGGCGTTCACTTGGAACAAAAATGGATGCACCCAGTATTTACAGATGCAGCTCTCTGCATTAAGCATAATTTCCCTTAGAGTACACAGGGAGCACAGTCTGGGGGCTGTTTTTCCCCCCTCTCTCCAGATCCCCAGTAAGACTCCCCACTGGCACAGCTATACAGCTCAGTCCTCAACAGTGTGTCCAGGCCAAGTCCTCCACCACTCTCAGAAACCAGTTTGTGTGTCCCTGTCCAAGTAGCTGGCACTCGCACTCTTTGAGATGTGATTTTTCTCACACACACACCTGGGAAAGGCTGGCACTGATTTACTAGCTATACCTCCTCCTGCCCAGACTGAGAGTTAGTGCCACCAGACACTCCAGAGCTCTAAGGCCCTTACAAGGGTACCCAATTTTACTGTTTGAAATTAATATTAATACAAGTGATAGTTTGACCAATGCGGTAAGGCTTTCAGGAGTGGTTACAGAGTAACCAAATGGATACAAGTTCTCTGAGTTTAAAATGTTCTCTAAAGGGACCAGCCACAATGAAAAGTTTAAATATATTTAATAATAAATAAAAGGATATGGAAGTACTAAATATCTATTTACAGTAAACACCAGAGTTTTAATCACTGGAAATATTAAATTAACACAGATGAGTAGCATACAAGATGTAATTATATTAGAAGACAACATGTTTAACAAATGAAATATTACAAACTAAGGGGAGGCAAGATAATCTGGAATTTGGGAAATGAGTGATGGTTCTGGAGTAGCAGTATTCTGTAGAGATGCAGTAAAGATATTGGATGTAACTTAAGCAAAAATGGGAATAACCATTGTAGATTTGAAACTAAAAGAATAAAAATTATAACATATGCTTGTAATTTGTAAAGAAAAGGAACGCTTATTTCATCAGAGTTTAGACTATAGTGATAAATACGAATATTATAATAGGAGACTTTTAACTGTAATTTGAGGCAAGTGTAAAGGAAATTATGCAAGAAAAATGTTAGTTATAAGATGTGGTAAGTTAAATCTTTCGTACTGAAATTCATGGACTTAAAGGGGTATGTATAGAACTGAAATAGATTATTTTTTAGTATCAGAAGGGTTAGTTGTAAGAGAAGAGGGAGTTGAAACAGGATTTTTTTGATCATCTTGCAATATAACTAGAGATGCAGGAAAACAGACTATATACAAATAGGCAAAGAAATAAAGGATAAATGAGAAACCATGGGATGAAAGAAAGAGATTAATAGTTATGTGACTATCATATTACTGAGAAGATTTTATAAAAATGTGTCTGAATATTGGATGATTAAGGAAAAATATAAGTTTTGTACATTGACAATATGGTGCGAGTAGAGAGAAATAAAAATGCATTGGAAGATGTAGAACATGATAGTACTTTGACAGACAAAAATATATCAAAGAAACCAAAGTAATGCAGGAATTGTTATAGAAAAGATATTTTTACAAAGAAAAAAGTACTGAGTTTCTTAAGCAGACTAGAAAAGAAAGGCAGTGAAAAACATGGAAAGCTAAAAAAAAAGTTGAAAAGGAGATTTCTTTCAATGAGCTAGGTATCGTATTAGGACAAGTAAACACAGATTCGGTTGCAGGCCCAGATGGATTAGGGTATGAAATGTAATTAAAAAAAATTAAGCAATTGGCAAAAAATATTTTAAAAGATTTTGAATGAATGGTTAAATGAAGGATTTATGTATGAAGAATTTTGTATGAAAAATTATGTAGTGATATTCTTATTCGTATGGGAGGAGGAAGGTAGAAGACAAACTGGAGACCAGTAGTATTGAGTAATGATGGTAAGATCTTATAAAAATACAAGAGATTTGAATCTAAAATGGTAAATATGGAACATGGCATATATAGTATTAAGGGGAAGGGTTGTCGAGAATTGTCAGTGGTAAATTGTGGATGTTATGAACAGAAAAGAAGCAAAAATGTTGATACGAGACCTTAAGGCATTTCACACAACTGGACATAGTCTTATAAGTAATGAAAGAATATAATATTAGTGAGAAAATTAAGAAATTGTATGTCAGGGTGGGGCGGTGGTGTAATGGTTAGTGTTTCTTTAGACTCAAGGTGCAGGGTTTGATTTCTCTCATGGGAGTAATTGGCTAGGCTTAGAATGGCCCATAAGGGTAGTTAACCTAGTAGTAATCTGTGAATCTATGAACCTATAGTAGTAATAAAGTAAAAATACTTGTAAATGCTGGTTAAGCCAAGAGGTATATGTAAGACATGGATGTCAAATGAGTTGTGTACTCTTTGCATTAGTTATGAATGTGTTAATGTGTGAAACTACAAAATGAAGGAGGTGTATAACACTTGCTGTGCAGATGACATTATAATTGCAGAAAATAAAAGTTAGATAAAAGTAAATTGCACAAATGAGTGTCCAGAGATGATGGGGATGGCTTTAAATAAAGAAGAAAATAAGTAAAGGTTTAGGTGATGTAGTAAAGATCGGGGTATATATATTACATTGAATGAAATTTCTGTCATGGGTATAAAATTTGATAATGAAGATGTAGGTAGAATTAAGTGGGTAGAAAACGGAAGAAATGTTTCTGGAGAACAAATTGTTCAGGAAAAAAGCTTACTTGATAAATTCAGTACTGTTGTGAAAATAGCATACTTAGCAAGTGTATTTATGTTGCCAACAGTGCTTGAAAAGGAATTATTGCATACATTTTCCATTTGTATGGGATCTAGATTAAACCTAGTAAAACGAGGAAGGAGATTTGGTAACCCAATGGGTATACACTGCTTTAAATTTGTACAGCGTTTTAAAGTGGATAAAAGTAGTAGTAAAACTGTACAAGTATACTAAATATGCATTTTGTGGTACAGTAAAAGCAAAAAGTATATAAAGGAAGACGTAAAATGTTAAGAAAAATATTTTTGTGCAAAATTGATATAGAAAAAGATGGAAAAGTATGGCATAAGAATGTAATGATAAAACATTACTATGTAAAACCATGGGAAAAATCTAACAGATTAATTAAAGCTATAAAAATAAGACATGTAGTCAAAGTAGACTGAAGATTTTTTGTGGAGATTGGTAATAGATAAATTTCCATTAAAAGGAAATGTGCCATATAAAAAGTGATTTTTCTTGACAATGTAAATTTCTTTGGAGCATGTGTTTTTAAAATGTGAAAGAGTAAATCAGTTGTGAGGAAAACTGTGTAGAGAGCTTTTAAATACATAACGTGGATATTAATATGATAACGAATATTACAGAAATAGAAGTAAATGTTAAAAGAATAGATACTTTGTCATATGGCTTATATAGAATGAAATAAGTTTAGTAAATGGATTTTTAGCAACAGTATTTAAGTAAAATCAGATGGTTATGGAAAAGGACGTGAGAGGTGTAGTAGGAATGAAAATTTAGCATGATTGTAAAGGAAAGTATGTGTGTAAACAGATTTGTATATTTATTTCTACATATGTGAATAATTTATAGACATATTTTTGTATGTAATTAAAGGACCAGTACTCTGATATAGGTGTAATGGGAGTGTCAAACTTAGCTGTTACCAAATGAAGCAGTTGTGACCTTGATTTAAAACCTGATCCAGAGGATAGCACACTTAGGAATGCAACACCCTGTAATACTGCAGTGTAGTGTCAGCAATGTGAAAATTGATCCAGTTGCCTGCAGTGGGAATAGAAGATGTTCAAAAGCACCAAGGCACAAGTATGCTACCTATTAGGCCACTGATACGAACTTAAAGGGAGAAAGGCTGTTCTGTGCCCTTTGTTTTTTTTTCTTTCTTTCCCTCTCTCTAAGCGCAGTGATCAGTCAACAATATATTAGACTTTTGGTCACTTCATGAGATTTTCAGAGTAGGTGGTGTCCAATTTGGGCACCTTGTTTTCCTAACTTGGTTTTATATTGAGCTGTGTAGTAACTGTTTCATTATTGCTTTTTGTGGTACAGATTTAAGTGTCTTTCCCTGGTAAAAATAGTGTGGTAATATGGTAGATGGATTCCATATAGGGGGTTCATCTCTGTTTATAGGTAAGGCCCTCAAGTTACCCTCCTGTGAGCGCTGTGCAACTTTTCTTTAATGATCCCATAGTTTTTGGTCCTTCTACAGTGCAGTAAGCATTTGGCACTTCTACAAATGGAGTCCTCTCACAGCAGGAGAAAATTTATTGTCCTAAAATTTAAAAAAGGAAATGCAGATGTGGGCAAAAACAAATACATAAAATTGTGTTATGGGACCGTATGGCAGGGAATGAGACTAACAGGTCTGCCAGTACTGCAAATATTTGAAGATGTTAACTGTCAGATTAGAGATGGTTTTGACAGCACCTCAGTGATGGTTCCTCCAGAAGCAGCCAGTGGAATGGTATTTAAAATGTCCTTCCATTCAGTGGTTGCTGTATTCCTTACAATTGGGATTCCCTGCCTTTGGGTAGCCCGATCCGGTCATTACACAAAAGCCTACTGTTGCATTACGGTATACTGTACGTCCTATGTATGCTCTCATAGTGTAGGGCATAAAGGTGATGCCCCGGTCTGAATGCATCTGTCAGTTGTCTGAATGCCTTTGTCCTGTTTGCTTTTTGAACTGTTAAGTTCCCCATTGAGGGTTTCATTTTTTTTCTTGACTTTTGGTTGTTTCTGGGAGTTAATGTGTTCCAGGAAGGGTAAATGCCAATATGGAGAGACAGATTCCCCGTAAAGACTGCCATGAACAATGTTAATTTTATCTGTGTACCTCCCACGACCATACATCCTGCTTTGTCAGGCTTTCGTACAGAAGAGACTGCAAAGTAGGCTTTCTTCCCTTGCTTTGTATCTGGAGAATCAGCGACTTAAGCTTCTAACTAAGGGATACCATGGAAGGAACTTCCCACCCTGAGGGTCGGATATGGGGGAAGAAGTTTAAGAAACAAAGGCTGAAATCTTATGCTGTCCCCTTGCCGGACGTTTCTCCCAAGGTCAGTGAGAACCCAAAGGTTCGTCCGGCTTTGTTGTCCGACTCCTCTGCCATAACCAGGTTGGAAGCCAGTGAGGATCTAGATTTCAGCATGTCTGAGGCTTTGCAGATGTCCATTTCGGACGTTAAGGGGGAACCACGGTTGAGTATTTCCTAGAGGCCTAAGGGTGTTCCTCAGATTTTAGTTAGGGAAGAAGGATTCAACTACTGTTATTGAATGCATTCTGTTTTACAGGGCAGACGTCCTTTTAAAGAAAAACAGAAAACTAAACATGTCTCTTCTGCTTCTAGGCATCCACAGAGTGAGTGGCAGGCCTTCATTCAGGGTTTGTTTAATGCTGTGGCATTAAACCCTCCTCAGGGGGCTCTGTTCTAGCCCCCCTTGGTCCTCAACGCCATTAAAATCTTCTAGGGAACAGGATTGCTCCGAGTAGGATTTGGATTCTGATGAGCAATTCCTTGCTTACTCTTCTGAAATGCCTTCTGACTATGAGTCAGAGGAAGAGGAATTCTCCTTTCAAAGAAATTTCTTTTGGGAACACAATCTCCAGGATGATGGAATTTTTTTAAATGGGATTGTGCTCAGGACTGAAATCCATACAAGGTACTAGGAATTGCTGCAGATGGACTCTGAAACATTCTGATATTCCTCATGTCTGGGCTGCTTTGTTGGCTGCATTTTCCAATGCTTCTAAAGCTCCCCTGCTCCCAAGAAACCTGATAGGTTTTATAGGGTGCATTAGGACTAACCTTTTGTAGAAATGTCCTGCTGCTGACCCCACAGTGGTCTATAGCCTCTGACGAGCCTTCTCATTTGCTTCCTTCGCCCAAGTTACTGCCTTTTGAAAGCAGAACCATGGAACGGTTAGATAAGAAGGTTTACCCCTTGACTACCTTGGCTTTTAGGGCTATTACTTGTCAGACCCATATGTCCATGTATGTATTGGCTCTCCTTTCTCAGGCTTGTCAGGTTATTTCTGATCCCAAAGTTTCTGAGGGTAAAACTTGTGCCTTTTCCCTGTTAAGGGCTTCCTACCAGGTGGTTTGCCATTCTATCAAGTATAGATGTAATGCAGCAGATACCTCTTCTAGGGCTGTTGCTTTTGGTTCAGTGATGCGGTGGTATTTGCTTCGACTTCAACCACTGCCTGATGATAGCAAGGTTAAGATGATGGATGTCCTCCTTGATAAAAACTTGTTTGGGGAAGCTGCTGCTGGTTTAAGTCCCTTCCGGTAAGGGTAAGGCCTTATAATAACTCAAAACATGTCTCTCCTGCTCCTAAATTTCACAGAAACTACCCCAATAAGTCTACCTTTTTTCGCAGGCAAGTCTCATCCTCCTCCTAGGGGCAAAAAGAGTGGCAAACAGGCTCCTCCTGCTAAGGCTACTCAGGCTTCAGGGACTCAGAAGTCTTATTTTCCATATAAACCATGTGCTATCTGTCCATCTCTTCACAGCCCTGTACTTTATCTTCTCCTTTTTCTCTTCCTGTTTGGCTTCAGATTACTCTGTATTCTTGGATTCTGTCCATTATTTGCCATGGGGTATTTCATGGTGTGGAAAATCCCATCTCCCTTTTATGGGCATTCCTCTGCCTCCTCATGAACAACTCCCTTTTTTCCTAGAGGTACTTGGAGACCTTTTGACTTGGTACTATTAGAGTTGCCCTGTGTCCCAAAGGGGGAGAGGTTTTTACTCCAGAATGTTTCTAGTTCCCAGAAAAGAAGGTACTTGGAGACCAGTTCTAGACCTCTTTCATCTAAACAATGTTCTCAAGGTGCCCCCTTTTCAAATGTCCCTTCAGATTGTTCTTTTGCTTCCTCAGGCTTGTATGGTCTGTCTGGATCTCAAGGATGCTTGTCTCCATATTCCCATCCATCCCCTTTTCAGGAAGTTTTTGCGTTTCTCTGTTGCTTCCTAACATTTTCAGTTCTCGGCTTTGCCATGTGGCCTTTCTACTGCCCCAAGGGTATTCATGAAGTGCCTAGCTCTTGTGATTGCTTTTTGCAGACTTCAGGGGGATCTAAGTATTTCCTTACTTGGATGACCTGCAGATTCAGGCCTTATGTCCAGAGATCCTGTGGCAAAATCTTATTTTTGCCTTTTCTCTTCTCCAGAGTCTGAAGTTGACAAACTTCGAAAAGCCTTCTCTGATTCCTGGATCCTGTTTTTCTAGGTTGCAGGGTTCACAGTGCCTCTGCTGCCATCCCTGATTCTTCCCAAGGCCATAACTCTCATTTCCTTCTTTCAGACTCTCCTTCCTCTGGCCTCCATTACAGCCAAGACGTTCGGAGAGCTCTAGGTTTCATGGCATCTACATTCCTGTGCTCGCTCTGGTCAAACTCCACATGAGAAAGATTCTGTGGTTCCTAAAGTCAGTTTGGCTTCAGCATGCACATTGTTGTGCCTCCTCTTCCTTTTCTCAAAAAGGCAGTTCTCTAAATCCAGGGCTTCCTTTTCATCCCCCCTCTTCTGCACTCAGGAACTTTTCAGACTCTTCAGATGTGGGATGGGGAGCAGTTTTTGGCATCGTAAAGGTACGGAGAGGGTGTGATCACCTCTTAAACAGAAGGAGTAGATCAATATCCAAGACAAGAGCTCTTCCGCTGACTCTTCAGGCTTTTCATCCTCTTTTCTCCCCAGGGCCTCTCAAGGTATTTACAGACAATACCACAGTGATGTGGTATATAGACAAACTAGGGGGAACAAGGTCTTGCCTTCTTTGCTGGTTGGCACTCCTGGTAATGGATCTTACAGTCCAGTATCAAGGGACTCTTCAGGCAGTTTACATTCCCTCAGGTCAAAACATTGTGGCAGACACTCTGAATAGGTCCTTAACTCACTCCCACAAATGGATGCTTCAGGGATGTTTCTGGACATTGGCCACCATTGGGTTACTGCTCAAGTAGATCTGTTTGCCTCCCCTCTGAACAGACAACTTCCTCTATTTTGTGTCAGAGTCCCAGGTCCTCTGGTGTGGAAGGTGGGCGCCCTCCCTTTCTTGTAAGGGGATGTTTCTTTGTGTATTCCCTCTTCTTCTCATTCCAAAAGTCCTGTTCAAAATTGAACAGGACACACCCAAAATCTTGTGGATGACTCCCTTTTGGCTGCGACAGCATTGGTTCCGTCTTCTGCATTTAGCCAAGGGCAGTCATCACAAGTTACCTCAGAGTGGATCTACTCACACAAGACAAGGAATTTCTCATCCATCCCAACCTGTCCCCTCTTCAACTGACACTGTGGGTGATAGGATTTTGATTCCACATAGGCAGCTTTTTTTCTGAGGACATGCTTAGGGTCCTGCAGGAGGCCAGGAAACCCAATACTAGGAAATCCTACTTATCCAAATGGGAAGAGGTTTTCTGTTTGGTTTTTCAGGTAACCTGGATATACTTAACTGTGGATGTCCCTTTGGTTCATATTTGTGTGATTTGTTCAATGCCAATTTGGCCTGTTCTGTTAAGGCTCACTTATTGGCTCTCTGCTTGTCTGCATTTATCTCCTCCTTTAACTTCTAGATTTGAAGCTAAACTGTTCCTTAAAGGGTGTCCTTCATATTAGGCCTCCAGAAAGTCTGTTCTTCCTCTGATCTTATTGTTTTGGAGAAGATGACCCAGGCTCCTTTTGAGCCTGCTGTTGCAGCTTCCATGCAAAATGCTCTTGGAAGACTTCTTTTGTTGGCCTTTACTTCTGCCAGACAGGTGTCTGAGCTTCAAGCCATTATGGTTTGTCCTCCTCTTTTGGTGCTTCATAAGGACATGGTATCCTTGCATACTAATCCTCATTTTTATGCCCAAGGTAGTTAGTTGTCACTTAATCAGTCTATTGATTTGCCTACTTTCCCCTCTCCTCATTTTGCCAGTGAGAGGATCGCTGCATACTTTGGATGTGCATAGATAACTCAAATTTTATTTGGATAAGACTACGTCTATTAAAAATCCGATCAGTTCTTTTCAGTCTAGGACCCTAGGTTTAGCCGTTTCCAAGTAAACTATTTCTTTGATGTCAAAGGCTGTTTTTTTGTTAGTTTTCATGGTAAGAGCCTTTCTTCTGTAAAAGCTGATTCTGCTAGAGCTGTGGCTTCTGGCACTTTTTTCAAGGGGTAGGATAACTCTATTCTTGAAGCAGCTACCTGCGCTTCTTTACATACTTTTACCAAGCACTACAAGTTAAATGGAATCTCCAGAGCTGTAGCTGATTTTGCTAGGGCCATCCTTCGTGGCTTCTTAAAGGGCTGTGCTCATTCTTCCTCCTCAGGTATCTTGAGCTTTGGCACACTCCACTCGTAAGGAATACATTAACTAGTGAAAGAAAGTACATAGTACAGTTGTGTAAAATCTTACCATGACAGTAGTCCTTGCCTTCACAGTTCCAGTATTGCCTCCCACCCCTTGTTCATTTCCCTCCTGGATGCATTTGTTACCTCTTGGTTTTTCTTGGACTGGTGTTAGTACTGTGGCGATCATTTCTGAGGATGGTACGTCTGGATGTCACCTTTATGCCTTATGCTGTACAAGGAGCATACGTGCGACGTATGGCATACCTTAAAGCAACAGTAGGCTTTTGTGCACTGGCCCGACTTTGGGCTTCCTGAGGCAGGGAATCCCAGTCATAAGGAATACTGCAAAAGTGATGGAATGGATATAGACTCCTACAGTAAGATTTTACACAACTGTACTTTCTAGCCGAGTTTTCCTTAAAACTGCAAATTTCCAAGTAGTCTGCTGGTTCCCACACACCCACAATGAGTGAATGTTAGTCCTCTGTTTTCATCTAGGTCTGGAATGGTTGTTCCAACAAGCTTGTCCTCTTTGGTTCAAGAAACACCAAATGATTCCATCTTGGTGCTTTTTGTTGGACAGACGTTTGCTGGCTTTAGAAAGCCTCCTATTTTCTTTCCCCTGGACAGATGTCCACTTTGCAGTTGCAACCCTCTACAGCCTTCTGTCTGTAGGAGGTTTTCTTAGGATTCCGTGACTGCAAGATATAAGAATTGGATCCTATTGCCATCCTTCATTGGCTTCTTCATCCGAGTCTCATCCTCCAAATAACTCATTTTGAAAAGGAGTCACTCATTCAATGCAAGTGCCATCTCTAAAATTTAACATTGGGATGACGAGACTTATATTTCTTCAGTTGGTAGTTCTTTCAGTGAAGCTTCAGAAAACCCTGTTAAACACTGGTTAGGGAAGTCTCGGGTAAGCCCTAGGTACCTGGACTTCTTGTGGAAATTTTCTTGGTGCACACTTCATCTACATACTGTATACTTTTGAAAGATTCTTGGTCTCTAGCTGGATTTCAGCTGCCCATTTCTGTGAAAACTGTATAGTTCAAACTTCATTAAAATGGATGAACAAACACATTGAGATCATTGGAACAGCACTGAAGTCGAGCACACTTTGGTATTTTTGGATTTGCTTGATATCTGGGTATAAAGTATCCTAATGTAAATACTGCCAGAAACCAGTTTATATAGCTATAGCCACTTGAGTCTTGCTCAAAAAAGTTAAGAAATGTTGGCAACCAACCTAGTCAGCTGGACACTATAGTTCTGGAAATGTCTTTATAGATGCCAAATACAAGTTCTTTGTGAAACTGTCATCAGATTTAGCTAGCACATAATAGCCTTGCAGAAATAATTTTAACTGTTATCTTATAGGCACCAGACTAGGTTTTTTCCCCAAATCTAGGTTCCAAGTCACTAAAATCATGTGCCAAGTAGTTTGTGTACCAGCAGAAAACTGTTAGACTTTGCTGCTTTAGTGTACACAAGTAGGCAGCACATGAGGGCACCACACATCCCCAGAAGTCTGTGCCTTGACCAGAGTGTTGGCTGTTTTGTATAGTCTCTCCCAATAAAGTGATTGCTTTAAGCACCTCCAAGTGTGTGTCCTAAAGACAGCAGCCCACATTTTCTCCAGCAGTCTCTCTTCCCAAATTTGGCTAAAATGTGAGAAGTACAGGTACTTCAAAATACTAAGTGGTGAGTTTTAAATGAGTCTAAAGAGCATGACTAGTCCACTGCATGACCAGTCCATTATTTCCTGAGTCAAAGTTAGATGATCCATCTTGGACCTAATCTCTTCATGTTGAAATTCTTGACAGAGGTCCCCCTCCTCACTTTGCTCAATTTCAACTCCTTTTTTTAAGCATGTCGTAAACTGCAATGCTAAGTCATAATCTTAAAATTGTGAGAATAGCCTTAATACGAATAGTGTTACCTTGGAATTCTGAAATACAGATCTCTTGGATGGATAACCTAATCGGAATCCCCAGTCTTTCTTCCTCATAAGTTTAATTGGTTGAAAGCTGAACTTCTGATGCTCTTAACCCAGCCTTGGCTTGTACTACGGCCTCAGATCTCCCATCTTGCGATTTAAAATAGGGATGTTATGTTGTCCCTATATCGCCTTCATACTTTCTGGTTGGGTTCGGAGCTGATCCTCTGCTCCAACTCGGCCACATTCTAAAGCTCAAGAGCTTCCACTGGCTCGAGGCTAGACCCAATCCTGTCATGCCTAGCGAGTGTTACCCAGATCTCATTTGCCACTTGAAGCTTCGGGATTACTGGCGACTGACTCAGGCTACGTTCTACTGTTTTTTCTGCTCATTTTATGCAAAATAGTTTTTAGTAGCATAGTTATCTCTGTAGGTCAGTAGAATCTGGCGTTTGTCTATCCCTCTTATTTACCGCCGCCTTAGTTGCTGTTTATTGTTGAGGCATCATTATCTTCCTCAGGCCTACTGTTCCCTTTCTATCTAACTAGCAAATGTGTTTGTTAGAAGATTCATCCTTTACTTTAGGCCCATTTAAGTTAGAGGGCTCTGCTTTATCCCCCTTCTTTACTATTTTAAGGCGCTAGCCATTTGAGTTAGAGGCATCTCCTCGGTTGGAGGAGTTGTCGTTTGACTTGGAAACTGTCCGCCTTTGCTACTTCTACTTTCCTTTAAAAAAAAAAAAAAAAATCTTTGCTCTGTTTTTTGGTTATTAGTACCTTGTATTTTGTTGGTGAATATGTCTAAGGAAGCATCGAAAGACTCCAAGCCTTCTGGAGTCCAGAAGTGCGATTCCTGCACCCAAAAAATGTCTCTGACTGATGGACATACTAGCTGTGTATACTGTTTGGGAGCTGTTCACCTGCAGGGCTGTTGTCCTATTTGTCATGGGTTCAGCTCTGGAGTCCTGCAGGAGTGTAAGAATAAGCTAATTTTGAGGGGGTTATTGAAAGGGAATCGGGCAGGAAAAGCTGACAAACCCTCCAAGATGCCATCTTCATTGGCTCCAACCTCGGAACTGTCGAAGGGAGAAGACAAACCTTCAAGTTCGTTGGATCCAAAATCTGTCTGTTCAGACGAGGCTTTTTCACTCTGTTCCATCAGTGTCCTCGGAACGATCTAGAGACCAAAAAGAGAGCCAGGTCTCCCTCCTTGGAACCAGTGCATTCCGTACCATCGTCCCCACTTCTCCAGTCTGTGGCGGGCAGTCACCGATCATCCACCCTTTCCTCTCTATCATCCAGGAGCCTTTTGAATGATGATGTGGAGAGGTTGGTGGAGGCTACTCAAGTCATTGGCCTTGGCTAAAATTTTATCGAGCCCAGCCCATATGGAAGTGGAGCGGACTGTCCAACCTACTTTGTCATAGATTCCTCCTTCGACTCATGAGTTCGGAGCTGGAGCGAATGGAGGTCATTGTTGAACAGTTGGATGCGAAAACCCCGGGTGTCTCTGGTCTGACATCAGCTCCAGTCTCGTCAATACCACCTTTTCTTGAGGAATCTGGGACTGACACTCCCTTGTCTGCTCGGAAGGGGGGGGGGAATCGGACCCTTGTCGGATCCTACTCTCCCACTCGGTGCTTCGGCACAAGTGAGTTCAGCGCCTACATCAACCTTAGAGCCATCATCCTCTGTTCAGGGGATGTCTCCTGGCTCTTCAGGGCCAGAGACACTATCGGGCCGGGATCGTGGTGCCTTCGAGGTGGTGTGCTATTCTCTGACCACTCCACCCTCTGCTCCAGTTGCTTTTTCCCCTTCCTGGCCACTGTGCACCTCTGAACCACCCTTCCTCCTCAAGCATAGAAAACCACTGCCCCAGGATGCCCCTTCGGGCCCCACTTCCAAATCCTCTCCAGAGCACCCCTCAGAAGAGGACTTGTAAGAGGAAGCATTTGGACTCCTCTGAGTCTGATATCTGACACAGACTTGGAAGACTCAGAAGGGAACCAAGGTACCCCTCCTGAGGATGTCTCATTTTCAGACATCCTGGAAATCCTCAGTCAGAGGGGTGGCTGGAAATCCCTTTCCCCTTCTGAAGACTAGTCTGTGTACCTGGACGCATTTGGTTCCCGACCCTCCACCTCTTGGGTGTCTCTGCCCTTTGACCCACTCCTAGGTGTAGTAAGTCAAAAGGTGTGGAACTCCCCGTAATCTGTGGAACCAGTTCTGCGCAGGCCCAATAAGTTTATCACTGCACTGGAAGACAAACCTTTCCTGATTAAGGGCGTGCCAGTTGATGCTTTGGTGGTTGTGGCAGCCGCAAAGAAGGAATTACTTCCCGTTCTGGGAAAGACAATTGGATGTGCTCCATCAATCTCCAGGATGCGTACTACCATGTCAAGATGGACAGGCAATCCAGGAGATATCTATGCTTCCATCTGGGAGCCAGCCACTACCAGTTCAGAGCTCTGCCCTTTGGTCTCACCACATTCCCCAGGGTGTTCACCGCTCAACTGAGGTGTCTAGGATTCTGACAACATGAGTACCACTTGCCATCAGTGTCCTAGAGATGAGAGCGGTGCTTCTGGTGTTGCATGCACTCCAGGGCTGTCTACTTACAGGGACGATTGCAATTCAAAAAGAAAACATGTCAGTAGTATTGTACATCAACATGCAAGGGCAGAACTAGATCTTACCCCTTGTGTCGAGAGGCTCTAAGAGTATGGCAGTGGACAATGTCTTTTGGACGCTTTCTGATTGTGACACACAGTCCAGGGAAATCCAGCTTGATAGCAGACAAGCTCAGCAGGGTCTATCCTGACTCTTCACGAGTGGTCCCTGAAGCAGAAGATTGCAAACAAAGTTTTTCGCAAGTGGGGCCAGCCTTGCTGCAACCTTTTTGCCACCATCAATACCAAATGCAGCAGCTATTTTGCCCTAGTCCCCTCCACCGGGACAGTCACCAGGGATGCACTTCACGTTTGGCCCCCGGGACTTCTTTATGCCTTTCCCCCATTCCCTCTAATACCAAAGGTTCTTCAGAAAGCAAAATCCTTGGGTTGCAAACTAATCCTCATTGCCCCTTACTGGCCTCGTCGAATATGGATGATGTTCGTGTTTCACTGTTGCAGTCATTACATTTGGGTAATCTGCTGGCAGGTTGCCCTCAATCGGCCTGAATTACAAAGTCTTGGGTCCTCTTCAGTTGCTGTCTTTTCTTCCATGACGTCAAGTCGTCAGGGTTATAAAACATGCAGCAGACGCCATTTTCTTCAGTCTTTCTTGCCGTGCGGTGCCCAAAGCAGAAGCATTTCGCAAGTGCCGGTCGGCTGACTAATGAAATATTTGAGTTTGAGTTTCAGATACGAAGTCTTCACTAAAGCAAAGTACCCCGTTGGGGAAACTTTTTTTTTTCTTGCTTTTTACCAATGTCAGAAAAAGTTAATAATTGTATTAATTGTGGGAAGCAAATACCTCCTAAGGATTTCCATTTATACTGTATTCCTTGCCTAGGCCCTGATCACAACATGCCTGGCTGTCGGTTTTGTGCTAGATTTAACCAACACACTAAGCGTCGGTATATTTTTGCATCAGAGTATTTTGGAAACGGATTTAACTACCCAGAAATGTCTGATAGCAATCTGACTACTGGAGTACATAAAAAAACGCAAAGAAAAGGACAGAGAAAGGTGGTCAAGATCCAGAACAGAGGACGAGGCTTCTCCTAAGCCAGTCGCCGGTTCATCAGTACTCGGTGAGGTGCTTTCGCAGCCCCTGGTACCAGCTACCTTAGAGTCGCAGGCCTCTACAGACACCCATGTGGAGTCCGGCATGTTGCAAGATACTCTAGGTATTGGACCAACGGATGTATCCCCATCGGATGGGTCCAGAGCTGCTGAGCAGGCACCGGCTTCTGACAGTGTATTCAGACCTCAACATTTGTATATCAAACCGACGAGAGCTGCAAAACCAAAGACAAAAGCAACTTCTAAAATGAAAAAAAGACACATGAGCCATGTGCACAGGCCTCTATGCCTAAAAAGCAGATGATCAAAATGGCTGAAGACCTTATTACCTTGATCAGGGGTACCCATCCCCCTCCAGATAAGAAGCCTAGGCAAGATGCTGATTATGAATCTTCAGATCAGGTTTCTATTTCTTCTGATTCCTCTTCTGATCAGGAATTATCTATACCTCCCTGTGAGGATTCTGATGCTGAGGAGTCTATTCCATCTGCATCTCCTCCTGAGGATTATTCGTTTGGAGAAACCTTGCATACTTTGAGGGAGCATTTTCACTGGGAGAGTCAAGACTTTTCAATCAAAAAAGAGGCTCAAGGATTTCCTTCTCCCTCAGCACAAGCCTTTAGCCATTCCCCCTGTTTTAGACATTGTGGATGATGTGTTTTCGGAGTCGAGCTTGACCTCTGATTCCTTACCTCCGGCTCCCAGTAAACCTGACAGATATTACAGGGTGTTGAATCTAAAACAAAACCAATCGGAACAAAGGAAGCGGCACTTGAACGGCAAAGAAATAAATTTAATAAATCATGTAAAGTGCTTTTCATTTGTGTAACCTGCACAAACTTCTTCAGACCTGTCTCATTCAAGCAGAGAACAAGGACATTCTTCGACACTTGGCATTTGTGAAAAGGCTTCTAATATGCCTAGGGTACACAAACGAAAAGAAATCACAACTGATACCCTCTCGAAAGATAACATTCCTGGGTGCAAGCTTGAATATAACTGCCCAGATGGATTACCTCACGCCAGACAAGCAAAGGCAACTGACTACTTACTTCAAACTGATGGCAACAAAAACCCAGTTATCTGCAAGGCAAATTCTGCATGCTCTGGGCTTCATGGCATCCTGCATCCTACTGATTCCTTATGCAAGACTGCATATGAGGAAACTTCAGTGGTACCTGAAAAGTTTATGGAGTCAACATTCTCAGTCTGGAAGTAATGATGCCTCTCATCCCCTGCCACAGCAGGAGTTTCTATGGTGGGCAAAGGCATGTCACCAAAACTTGGGATGGGCCTTCACTCACCCCCCTGCCAGCCAGACCTTAACAGCCGCCTCGGATTATGCCTGGGGGGCCCTCATGGCAGGGCAACGCATTCAGGGCATATGGACCCCAAAACAAATTCATCTACATATCAACACGAAAGAGATGCTAGCTGTTCAAAATGCCTTAACAGCCTTCAAGGACTTACTTCATCCAGGACAACTACTAATAAAGACATACAACACCACAGACATGTGGTATATAAACAAGCAAGGGGGCACACACTCATACCCGCTTTGCAGATTAGCCATGGCACTGTGGGACACAGCTTTGACCTACCAAATACATCTTCAAGCTCAATTCTTGCCAGGAAAACAAAATACACTGGCAGACGATTTAAGCAGAAACCTTATGGATCTTCACGAGTGGAAACTAAATCAACAAGTCTTCAGCATGATAACAGAGAAATGGGGGAGCCCAGACATAGATCTATTTGCCTCTCCTCAAAATTATCAATTGAAAAGATTCTGCACAAGGACTTATCACAGACGAGCATGGAAAGTGGACGCCCTATTCTTCAGTTGGAAAAACCTATCAGTTTACGCCTTTTTCATCTGCCTCTTTTCTCCAAGGTCCTCCTAAAAGTCAGACAAGAGAAACCAAAGATGATACTAATTGCCCCGGACTGGCCCCGCCAGTACTGGTACCCAATCCTAAGGAACTTGTCTCAATACGCAGCTTGGACCTTACCTCAAAGACCTCAACTACTGTCTTAGCAAAACAGTCATCCTGCACAATCAACTACAGACACTGAACCTGGCAGCATGGCTGATCATGTAGTTAAACAAACAACACCTCTCAGTAAAGCTGTGATGGATGTCATTTTGGAAGCCAGAAGACCTAGTACTAGAAAATCTTATGCTGACAAATGGAAGAGATTCTGTGCTTGGAATCGAGCACCAGGAACTGATACAGCAGAACCAAATATTCCTCAGATATTACAATATTTAACTGAGATGCTTGACAAAGGCCTATCTTTCTCATTAATTAAAATCCATGCCTCTGCCATTTCGGCTCATTACAATACAGAGCCACCAATCTTTTCTCATCCTTTACTAAAGCAGTATCTTAGAGGAGCCAAAAATTTAAGGCCTCTTAGAAGATCACCATTACCTGCGTTGGACCTCAATTGTGTTGGAAAAGCTCACCCTGCCTCCATTTGAACCAGCTGCTACTGTTGATATAAAGTTCTTATGGAAAACAGCTCTGCTACTAGCAATTACTTCAGCAAGAAGAGTTTCAGAGCTACAGGCCCTCATGGCTGTAGAGCCTTTTATCATATTTTACCCAGACAGGGTGGGTCTGAGGACAAATCCTACGTTTATGTCTAAGGTGGTGTCCAGTGTGGCTCTTAACCAAACAATTCATCTGCCAACCTTTTATCCAAATCCGCAGAACAATGGGGAGAGAATTCTGCATTCCTTGGACGTACACAGTCTGCTAAGATTCTACTTGAGCAGGACTAAAGCTCTAAGAAAAACTGAGCAATTACTACTGTCATATGCTGCAGGATCAGAAGGAAAGGCTATTTCAAAGCAGACAATTTCAAAGTGCATAAGCCACTGCATCCGTTTTTGCTACCTACACCATGGTAAACCTGTGCCCAAGGGCATTAGGTCTCATTCCACCAGAGCTGCTGCTACTTCAGCAGCCTTTCTCGGAGTACCAACCAAAGACATTCTAGAGGCTGCTACTTGGAGTTCTGTTCACACCTTTAAAAAGCATTATCATTTGCCTCTCTACTCTAAAAGTCCAGGGCAGGCTTTGCCGCTGCAGGGCCTTATAGCCGCACCTAATGCTGTTTAGCTCCAGCCTCCCAACCATATCTTTGGGATTCTACTTACATGTAATGACTGCAGCAGTGAAACACGAAGAACATAGTACAGTTGTGTACACTTGACATAAATGTAGATGTTAAGAGTGTATTCACTTTTGCAGTCCAGGTTACCCTCCCGCCATCCCCCTGTCATTCTGGAGTTTATCTTTCCTTCTCTATCTTCTACAACCTATGTGATGTATTTGCTTGTAGATGAAGGTAAAGTTTATATTGATGCACGTAAATATATGTGTGTATGTATGTGTGTATATATATATATATATATATATATATATATATATATATATATATATATATATATATATATTACCTTTTTGGGGGCACCTGACATCGGGGGCAAGAAAAACTAAAAATGGTGTCTGCTGCATATTTTATACCCCTGACGACCTGACATGGAAGCGAAGGCAGCAACCGACGCAGGACCCAAGACTTTGGAATTTAGGGCGACTGAGGGCAACCTGCCAGCAGATTACCCAAATGTAATGACTGCAACAGTGAATACACTTGAACATCTACATTTATGGTAAGTGTACACAACTGTACTTTCCCCTTTCTATAGCCCCATCTTCAGGAGGAGCCTTGGATCCTGGACCCAGTTCCAGATCTCCTGGTACATCATTTGGGGTACACTCCATCCTTCACATACAGACCCTCAAGCTGACAGCTTGGTTTCTCCACTTCCCGTCTTAGCCAGGCTTCCTGACATCTCAGCAGTACAACATATTTTAATTTCCTCGCAAATCCTCAACGAGAAAACTTTATGCTAGCAAATGGAGGAGGTTCTCTTGTTGGGCAGCCAAAAATAGTATTGCACCTTTTACTGCACCTATTTCAAAAATCTTTGAATTTCTTGCTGAAACCTTTAACCAAGGAGCAGTGACAGCAACTGTCAGAGTTCAGCTGGCTGCTATTTCCAATTTCACGTGGGAGAAATGGGTCCCAACATTGTCCCACAGGTTATGCAAAGCTTTCCTAAAAGGTACTATCCTCTTGAGACCCCCAATAAGAGAACCACCTCCTTGGGATCTAAACTTAGTCCTAGCTACCTTGATTCTCCCTCCTTTCGAACCGGCTACTACTTGTTCTCTGAAATTTTTGACTTTGAAAGCTATTTTCTTAACTGCCGTTACCTTAGCTAGGAGGGTATCAGAATTACAAGCTCTATCCATTCACCCCCTTACTTAATATTTCACAAAGATAGCTTCTCTCAGAACCAACGCTTCCTTCCTACCAAAAGTTTGCTCAGAGTTCAATCTGAATCGATCAATAGAACTACCTGCATTCTTCCCTAATCATGGCAACAAGGCAAAATATAAACTCCACCAACTGGATGTTCATAGACCGTTACCTTTTTTTACTTGCACAGGACAAAAGAATTCAGAAAGTCCGACAAATTGTATCCTTTTCAGAAAACAGAAAGGGGACTAAAATCTCAAAAGTAACCTTATCAAAATGGCTTTCAGACGTCATCAATTGTCTGTAATTCACAGAGCAAGCAGCTGCCAGGAAAAATTCGAGGACACTAGGAATTTGTCTGCCTCTACTGCCTTTTAGGCCAGATTGCCTTTAGACTCTATTTGTGCGGTAGATCCGGCCTCCCAGAACAGGGCATCCCTTGGTTCCATGGTAATGAGTCTATTCCATTGAGCCACCCAAGAAGAAGGTGCTGGGGACGTGGTCCCAACCAGCAAGAATGAAGGCGAGATCAAGGACAACAAACATGGAACGTTATGGTGAGTACCTAATTTCTTTTTTTAACAGTTTTCTAAGATGATGGTGGTCTGGAAGCTGCCTATCCAGTCCCGCATTCAGCTTTATTGAAATTCTTTCTGTAGCAGCCTTGCCTTTTATTTCTTATTCTGCATGTGTTGTATTAGATGGCTGGGAGGTTTCTGATTCTTAAATAATCCTCTTGTTCATAGGTTCATAGATTAGTACTAGGCTAACTGTCATAGTGGACCACTTTAAGCCTAGCCAGTTACCCCATGTGAGAATCAAACCCTGCACCTTTTGTTTGTAAGGTAAACACCTTAACCGTTATGCCATCCTCCCACCCAATCTTTAGAGTCCTTTAGAATTCAGGGAAAAACAACTTCCCCCTTTTTTCTGGTTCTTGACGGTAATACCCTGGGATGAATTCCTTCCACACGAAATCCCAGAATTTGAGATCATGTCAAAAGCTCTTTAGGGTGGTATGAAGGGCCGAAAACCCCTGTGGTATCTGCATATGTATACATTCAGTCATTATCAGCAACAAGTCCCAGATGCCCCTCTTCAACCAGACACTCTCCGCAGTTGAAAAACCTCTGTCCATGATGCATAGCTGGCTGCCTACTAAGCCCAATACCAAAGTATATTATTTCATACATGCTGAGCATTTCCTCAGCCCATTAACAATGCCCTGATAATCTGTGCCAGCCCTTGGGTTACCCAGTACAAGCAATTCTAACTTTGGAATTAACCTGAAGGCCAGAGAAACTTTCCCAAAGAACAGATTTTCCAAATCTGACATCTTGACCAAGATTCTGTCTTAGAAAAGATTTACAAAGCCTGCATTTATCTTGTCTTTTTCTAAAGAACTTCAGAGTCGTAGTTAAGTTGCCACATTTGGAGACTTAAGTAAAGCTGAAGGTGGCACATAATTTGTGTTGCTAATGGGAAGGATTGATTTTCTCATGTAAGTACAGTAAACTCTGTTAACCAAAACTCAAGCAGCCAGCAAAAAAAAAAAGAAATACAGTACAGTTTTCATGTGTTGCACTTTTTCCCCTTGCAGAAACATACCTTACATTTTTAGAGTCTGAGTTTTAAAAAGGAAGATAGGAATAAACTCCCTCTCCCCAACCTGAGAACAAGCAAATAGTATAGGGTACAGTATTAGTCCGGCCTATTTCTAATAGCAACTCTCAGGCAACCAGAAACTACAGTTATCCGGCATCTACCAATCCCCACGGGTGCCAGTTAGCTGAGTTTACTGTACCACTGTTTCTGAAGTGTGTGTTACATGGCATGAGTGAGTGCCTTGTGAATGTTGTGGGGAAGCTGGTATGTTTTTCAGAGAAAGTTGGACCTAGATGGGTCCCAATTGGCATACACTACTAGATAAATATTTCTCAGGTACACTTTTTTTCTATGTGGTATAATTGTAACATAGAGCTTAAAGTAAGCAATATCTTGTATCTTTTGCTATAAAATGGGGTGAAATTTTATACCAACATGTAATCCTGTGTGTAGTCCGCTTATTAACTTGGCTGCTAATATACCTCCTCAGAAGAAAAATAAATCCTTATTGGCCACAGAAGTCTTCTCTCTAAAATCCAGTGCACGTTTACTTCACAAGTCGCACGTGGGGAAGAAGCTGGATGTTAAGTACCTTTTCCCTTGCCATGCCAGTCTGGAGTCTGTTTTGGTAGTGCACTGTTTTCTGGAAAGCTTAGGTAAAAATTGAAGGTCATTTGGTTTTTGATTGTTTTTCAAGCAACTTATTTTACTCCCCCCACTTGGACCTTATTGTTCGTCTTATGAAAGCACTGAAAGGGTTACTTCTACACTTTTTTTTTGCAGGGGGACAGTGTATGGGGTTTTGGAAGTGGTTAATTCATAAATTTGTAATGCTTTCTTTTTTGCAGGCTGACAAGTTGCTGTCTCAAGACTTTGTGTTAATAATGGAAGATATAATATTAACCTTGCCCAAAAACAGACAGATCCTGCTTTATTCTGCTACGTTCCCACTCAGTGTACAGAAGTTCATGGTGAGTACAGGCATTGTGTTGCTAAAGATTCATATGTTGCTGTTTATCAAAAAGGTACTACCACAGATGTGAGTTCTGTTAGTGTAAAACTGATAGAGCTGTTGAATTTATTTATTTATTTTTCAGCTCGGTATCATTTTTTTCTGCACTGTGCACAGGAGTGTTTCTCCTGTAACTTTGTGTGATAGATTATCTAAACCAGATGTCTGACACCCCTAACTCTTGCACCACTCTTTCTTTACTAATACAGTATCCCTTAGAATAAGGATGTCCTGCTGAGGATAGCTGTAAATCTGGGCAGCAGAACATTCCAGGTGCCCTACGTGTGAGGCATAAAGAACTTCTTTGCCACCAGTCCGAACACTTTTTTGAATTCTGTCTGAAAGTAGTCTGTCTCTTACAGATGTTCAGCGTTCATAATGCCTCATTGGTGTATGGATTCTGTGCATGTACCAACACTGGCAGCTTTCAGAACTCTGAATTCCCTCCTCTCTCTCTCTCTCTCTGTGATAGGAAGGTTAAGCCTAACACCTGTCACAGGGAGTCTGTTCAATCTCTTAGTGCCAGTTGTAAAATGCTTTATTGGATGTTAAGCAGTCCGATGTCAAATGTACAGTCGTGATGTGCCGTGACTGCAGGAGTTTGTTCAGAATAAGAAAAAACATTTAAAAAAATGAACATCAGAGCTGATGTTTTATGGTAACTGTTGGTCATCTAGTCAGAAGTGTGCGTGGCATGCTGATATCAGTGAGAGAAGAACTTCACACAAGTCAGGCTTCATGCTTCTTGCTTGCTTCTGTAGTAATCATATTTTGGTCCATAAAATGACTAATGTAGCAAAAATCCAAAATTTTGCATTGGACAGAGCAAATGAATCAAAATCCAGGAGTATGCTGCAGTTTTAGCGATAACTGAAAGATGTGTATGTGGAACTTAAGGGCTGCACTGTACTGCAGTCAGAAATACCAGCGCCGTACAGTGCTTATTAAAGCACACTTGGAAATAACCCATGTTACATGCAGCTGTGTGTTTTGTTTAAAAAAACAGTATAATAAAGCAATTTTGACATGCTCTTTCCCATAGTTCCCGGTTCAAAAATTATAAAAGGAACTTCCTCTAGTGGAGCAAGGTGTTCCACTCTGACATAATCACCTTATGCCACATGATCCAGAAGAAGCTAGTGTAACCTGTGGAGAGCAAGTGGGACATGGTATATTTAAACTTCACTTTTTTTTTGCCCTGAAAGTGCTCATTTTCCATCATTAAAACATCTTCAGTGGAAATCAAAACACCAGCTGAACAAACTGTGGGGAAAATTTAGTCAACAAAAAGGTACGTGCTCTGATTGCACTTTATCTTTAAGCAGTTTAAGGGGTTTTTCTAAAGTGTTTCATGACTTTTACTGAGAAACTGAAGATGTCCTCCTGTTCATCAGTTACAGTATTACTTACATAGGGGAGTTGCCTGCCAAGGCAACCTCAAGTCAGCCAGTATATCAACGTCTTTACTAGCATAGAGTGCACAATACATTTGATGTAGGCTGCTATTGGATGTAGGCCATAAATGTGACATGCACTATCCTCAGAACCTCTATTCCGCCAGTCGGATCGCCAGTCCCAGATGTTGCTCTACTGCAGGAATCATTTTCTTCAATAAAGGTAAGTGCCCTGTTGAGGAATCATTTTGTCTTTTGCTACTGTTTTGTCTTGGTTGAGGTTAATGTCACCCAGAAAAGGGAAGTGTGACACTGGAAGCCAGGTTCTACACAAGGACAGCCATTCCCAGTGCCTTTTCTGTTTTGGGCCTGATCGCGACCATAAAAACTGTTAAGTTTGTCAATCCTATGTGTCCAAGACCATCCGTAGCCAGCATTCTCCACTCGCCGTTTACTTGGAGAATCAACTGCTTGAACTCTCTGCTAAAAGCGCGATGGAAGTTTTCTCTTACCCGATGACTGAGCGTACAAAGGGGAAGGCCTAAAGACCTATGCCCGAAGCGGAAGCTGTACCTCTCCCTATAGACATCTGTCCCAAAGCACATGAGAGCTTGGAGACTAGCTCAGTTGTGCATCTGGATCCACAGGCCAAACCTGTTTTGCAGACCACTGTGGAACCGGACCTTGGCACGTCCAAAGGCCTCTCAGACATTGGCTTCCAGTGTCCAGGGGAAACTTAGGCTCATCGTGTCTGAAGGCCCAAGAGGAATCACCTCGATTGTGGCGAGAGAGGATGCTGAGTCAGATCTTGTCGAATGTAGGCCTACGTCTGGCCCTCCCTCTTTGCATCAGATGGATACTTCTGCAAAGAAAAAACAGGAAACTTAACATTCCTCTCCCCCTCCAGACACACGAGTGGCAGAATTTTATCCAAGGCCTCTTCAAGGCCTTCATGACTCTGAGGCCTCCCTCAGGCCAGCCAGCTTCCCTTCTTGCCTGGCCTTCTTCCCTTCAAAAATGGCCAGAGCACAAGCCACTTCAGAGGAAGATTGTTCCTCTGATTAGGACCGTGATTCATTAGCCTACCCAAGTCACTTTCCCCTTGGACTACGTTTCCCCAGAGGAAGGTTCAAGTGGGACAGTCTCCTATGGAGATTCCTTCGGTGAGACCATCTCAAAGATGAGATCATTTTAAATGGGACAGCTCACAAATGTCTGAGGTCCAAATGCGATACTACAGCCTTACTCAGGTGCAGACCTCTAGTCTTTCTGCTATTCTTCCAGTTATCCGAGCCTTTTGGATGCTTTCACCTCCACGTCTTTAGATCCTGACTCTCAACATCCAGCCCCTAAAAAGCCAGACTGGTATTACAAAGTGATTCAGGATTGGTTTCCTTTTCAAGACCCTTGTGGCAGACCTCTGTGATTTCAGTGGTCTCTAAGGCTTCTAGGTCACTTCCCTCTACTTCACTTCTCCCTTCAGTCAAGGATAGTAGGCAATGGGAGAGGCTGAGTAAGAAAATGTATACTTTTACTTTAGCCTTCAGAGCCCTGAATTACCAGACCCACGTGACTAAATGCACTGTAGAACTTGTTTCACAACTCTCCAAGATGGTGTCTGACATGCCAGACTCTGAGAATAAAGCCTTGGTATCTTGACTTATTGCTGCATCCTCACAGGTGGCCAGACATTCACCCAAATGCAAATACAATGCAGTAGAAGCCGCTTCACAAGCTGTGTCTTATTCCTCTGCATTAAGAAGGTTCGCCTGGTTGAGGCTTCAACCCCTCCCTGAGGATGCCAAGGCGAAACTTATGGATGTTCCCCTGGACAAAACCACTTTATTTGGCAAAACTTCAGCTGTACTGTCAGTCCCTGCAGGAAAAGAGCAAGGAGCTAAAAGACCTTAATTCATTCTCTCCAGTACAGCACTTTTGTGTGTGTACCTTAACTCCCATTGGGTGTGGTTTCAGCCTTGAAAAAAAAAATGAAGTCTTCTTACAGTTCTTACAATTACTCGACAGAGATCAAATATCAATACAGTTGTTTGCCATCATGTATGCTTCAAGATAAAATATACTGATACCTTGTATGCAGCATGGTTTTGGAATTAACGCAAATATGAACAAGCAATATTTGACTCCTAGAGGTACAGTAGGAGGTAACTGCAGAAATGCCTGCAGGTGCACTTTGCTGTAATGAGTTCAACATATCTTGGTCTCTCCAGTGTATAAATTTCACAGCGACTACCCTGAGAAGCAGGTCTTTGTACGCAGGGAATCCTGGACCCCCCCCCCAATCCAAATCCTCCCAAAGGGGACCAAGAAAATATATTGGTTTTCCTCCACTCCTAGTTGGCTAAGCAGCCCTTTCCTGATGAAACAGGCTGTTCCTCCTGACTCCTCATAGTCCATGCCTATCCATGACCCAAGATTTTGGGGTTATCGGCATAATAAAAAATCAATACTTTATGGTCTGGCACACTTAACTCCTTTGGTATCCCTCAATCCCCAAAAGACCAAAAGAAGAGAAACATCCTTTTCCTACCAGTGTTGCAAAACCTGCTAGAACAGGGCACAGTCCAACCTGTATCCCTTACCCAGAAAGGAAAAGGCTTCTAGTCATGTATGTTCCTGATTTTCAAGAAGGAAGACCCATGGAGACCCATCCTAGACTTCTGTATCAACTTACTGAAAGTGCCCTCCTTCAAAATGCTAAGTCTCCAGACCCTGTTCCCCTTTATCCTTCCTCAGGCCTCCCTAGCATCCATAGACATCAAGGATGCTTACCTCCATATAGTCATTCATCCTAAATACAGGAAATTGTTATGCTTTTCTGTGGGCTCCTGGCATTTTCAGTTCTCTGCCTTTTCTTTTTGGACTTTCCACTGCCCCAAGAGTATTCACAAAATGCTGCGTGCCAGTGGTCGCCTTCTGCAGACTCCAATGCATTCAAGTCTTCCCATAACTAGACAACCTTCAGTTGCAAGCCATCTCTCTGGAGGAACTGAAAAACAACCTCCACTCAGGCATAGCAATTTTGCATCGCCTGGGATTCACCATCAACTTCAAAAATCTACTCCCCCACCCCCCATCCCAAGACCATGTTTTTCTGGGGTGCAGATCCAAACCAACAAAATGATTTCTGAGATTCTCCCTATGAAACTCTTGCCTGCAAGACTTTTTCTACGAATCTTAGGACTGATGGCCTCTACCATTTTTATGCTACCCCCTGGCAAGGCTCCACAAATTCCAACGGTTCCTGTAATCAGTGTGGTTTCAACATGCCCAGCCATGAGAATTTCCATTACCACTTCTATCCTGCCTCAAGGAGGAGCTGCAATGGTGGATATGACAATTGCCCATAAACCCAGGAGTTCCCATTCACCCATTGCCTCCAACTCGGGACCTGTACACAGATGCTTCAGTTACAAGTTGGAGAACAGCTATGCCCCCATACATAGTTCATGGTCAGTGAACACCCTCTCAGAGGAAAGACCATGTAAATGTAAAGAAGATGAAGACACTGATCCTTGCCCAAGTTCTTTCATCCCCTCCTGAGGCTGGGAAGGTTGTGTCTACACAGACAATTTGACTGATGTTTGTCGTGCATACAGCTGCAGTAATCACAGATGGGTTCTCTGCCGTCAGGCGGTCCCTCGGTCGGCCGAATTCCAAAGTCTAGGTCTGGTGTCGGTTGTTGTCGCTTTCCTTCCTGATGTCAGTGAGGCAGGGGTAAATAAGACACAGCCAACGCCATTTTCTTCAGTCTTTTTTGCCGCGTGGTGCCCGAAGCAGAAGCAGTTCGCAAGTGCCGGTCGGCCAGCTCCTGAATTTACGAAAAATTGGAAACTGAAGTCTTCTTTAAAGCTAAGTACCCCGTTGGGGAAACTTTTCTTGCCTCAGACCGATGTCAGAAAAAGTTAACAATTGTATTTCTTGTGGGAAGCAAATACCGCATAAGGATTTCCATTCCCTCTGCATACCTTGTTTAGGCCCAGACCACGACGTCTCGGGCTGTCTCTTTTGCGCTACTTTCAATAAGCACACTATTAAGCGTCGGCCGGAGTTCGCCCAACACTATTTTGGTAAAGCCTTTGATTATAAAATGTCGTCGGAGACTCAGACTACCGTTTTGTCCAAAAAACGCAAGGACAAGGACCAACACACGAGGCCCGCGGTCTCCACCGACACCGCGCCAACACCGGCTACACGTGGTCCGGTTCTCAGCGAGACGCCTATGCAGTCCCTGACTACCGACGACACTTCTTTATCGGTGTCTTCTGTAACTGAGACCGCAGGTACCTCGGCCCATATCCAGACTGCAACCACCGAAGCCACTGTGAGCGCTGAGCCTCCTAATGTGGACAGGTCCACTTCCACCCATGGTGTCTTTAGACCCTCATCTTCCTTTTCCATTAAGGCCTTTACTAAGTCCAAATCAGCCAGACATCCCAAGAGGCCTGTTGCACAGGGTCCTTTTCCAGGCCCCATGCCTAAAAAGCAGATGCTAAAAATGGCTGAGGATTTAATTACTCTTATCAGGGGTTCATAACCCCCTCCAGACAAGAGACCCAGAGTGGAGGAAGATGTCCTTCATGGATGCATCTGCAGTCATAACAACTGGGTTGTCCCGTCGTCAGGCAGCCCTTCAGTCGGCCGGATTCCAAAGTCCGGGTCCGGCTTCGGCTGATGTCGCACTTCACCCGACGTCATCTCTGTTGGTCTTCGGGTATAAAAGCATCAGCCAACGCCATTTTCCTCAGTCTTTCTTGCCGCGTGGCGCCCGAAGCAGAAGCTGTTCGCAAGTGCCGGTCGGTCGGATCCAGAGATTACTTCTACCGAATACTACTTCGAAGACTTCTAAAGCTAAGTACCCCGTTGGGGACTCTTTCTTGCCTCAGCCAATGTCAGAAAAAGTTAATAATTGTTTAACCTGTGGGAAACAAATACCTCATAAGGATTTCCACTCTTACTGTCTGCCTTGTTTAGGCCCAGCCCACGACGTAGCAGCCTGTTCGGCCTGTGCTTCTTTCAACCGACGAACGCTTAGGCGTCGGTCGGAGTTTGCTGAACAGTTTTTCGGTTCTGATTTTGCGTATATTATGCCGTCGGATCCTCCGACTACCCAAACTACTAAAAAACGCAAAGATAAAGACCGACACTCGCGGTCCGCGGTTTCGGCCGAAACCATGGTTAAGCAAACCACGAGTGTCTCGGTTTCGGCCGAAACCGAGAAAACTGATCAAAATACAGCAGAATCCATCACTACCACTGAGGCCCCTGCTACTTCTCTTTAATCGGCCTCAGAAATTTTATCCACTACGGTGGTTGCCACTGACTTATCAGACACCATTCCCTTGGATGTGTCTACCCCAGCACGTGGTGCTGCTAGGCCTCCAGCAGCCATGTCCATTAAGGCCTTTGCCAGGGCCAAAGCAGCCAAAACTACTAGAACAGTGCTTGCTAAACCCCCTACAACACGGCCCTCTTCTAGTTCACAAATGCTTACCCTTGCAGAAGATTTAATTTCATTAATTAGGGGATCTCAATCTCACCCAGACAGGGCCTCTCAGCCCCCAGAGAAGAGACCTAGGGCAGAGCCCCCCGAGCCTGTGTCCTCTGATTCTGCTGATGAATCAGACATAGACCAGCCAGAGGCTCCTTTCTCCAATTTTGAAGACTCAGATGCTGAAGAATCCATTCCAGCTGCCTCCCCACCAGAAGAATTTTCCTTTGGGGAAACCTTACATGCCATGCGAGAGCAGTTCCAATGGCAGCAGCAGGATTTCTCAGACTCCAGAAAAAGACTTAGAACCTTTCTGCACCTTCCACAACACAGGCCCTTAGCTATACCTCCTGTGCTCTCTGTAGTGGATGATGCCTTCAATGATGTCTGCTCTGCACCAGATTCTTTACCTCCAGCCCCTGCTAAACCAGACAGATTTTACAGGGTACCAGACACTCATCACCACCTTTACAAGGCCCCACTTGCAGACCCGAAACTATATCCCAGGGTCCCAAGGCAGTAGTCACGACCACAGCTAAAACCCTATTCCTTCTGAAAGGGAAGCCAGGTCTTTAGACAGATGGGGCAAAAGGTTTACACTTCAGCTACTCTCTCAGCTAGAGCTTTAAACTGTCAGTTTCACATGATACAATACCAAGAGTTTATGCTTGATCAGTTAACAAAAAAGCTATCCTCTGATGAATCTATTGATAAGAAATATGTATTAGAAATGGTAAATAACATACAACAGGTTAGTAACCATTCCTTAAAATGTGGCTATGATGCACTGGAGGCTTCATTTAGATCAGCCATGACTGGCACAGTGATAAGAAGGCATGCATGGCTAAAGGAACAAGCCTTACCGGATCATGTTAAAGCTAAGTTACTAGATGCTCCTATGGATAAGACCAGCTTGTTTGGTACACCTGCCCAGCAGGTAATGAAGAAAATGGAAGAAAAGGCAAAATCTGTTCAAACGGTTAAAGATTTCTTGCAGGTCCAACCCCCAAGGTTTAGCAGGAACTGGCCTGCCAAAAATTGGTCCTTTCCTGACTCCACAAGATCCCAAAGGGGCAGAAATAGACGTTCCAGAGGCAGAAACCAATCCAGAGGAGGGGCCTACAGAGGACGACAGTGGCAAGGTAACAACCGAGGCACAGACACAACCACTGCCACTACAACAACACAGCCACAGTGACTTAACTCTAAATCCGCCTACCAGGGAACAAATAGCAGCTCCATTAGGCGGCAAATTATCCATATTTTCAAAGAACTGGCACTATATCACAAAAGACAAGTGGATTTTACAAACCATAGATCAAGGTTACCGGTTCCACTTCCACACTTTACCAGTCAAAAGAGGAATGCCAAATCTACCTCCAAATCAAAAAACAGAGGCTCTACAACAGATAATGCAGTTAGCAAACATGAGAGCTGTGGAAAGAGTGCCAACAACAGAACAAGGAAAGGGATTTTACTCAAGACTATTCCTAGTTCCAAGAAAGGAAAAAAGTTGGAGACCTATTCTCGACCTGTCCACCTTAAATACATACATCATTGTCCCAAAATTCAAAATGCTGACCCTACAGCAACTCCTTCCCATGCTGGGCAAGGAGTGTTGGCTGGTAACTCTAGATCTCAAGGAGGCATACCTGCACGTCCCCATTCGACCAATCTGCAGAAGATACCTCAGATTTCTTGCAGGATCAGAGCATTATCAATTCTCAGCATTGCCCTTTGGCTTATCTACTGCACCCAGAGTATTCACAAAATGCCTGGCATCAGTAATCGCCCACTGCAGACTACAGGGAATTCAAATTTACCCATACCTGGACGACTGCCTGCTACAAGGGGACAACAAAAGCAAGCTGACAACAGATTTACAAAGGGTCATTTACTTGCTACAAGCACTGGGATACACAGTCAATTTACAAAAATCAAGGCTGATACCATCCCAGACAAGGACATTCTTGGGCGCGGAACTGGACACAGTAAAACAAATGGCTTTCCTAACCGCAGAAAAACAAAGAGAACTCCCTCTTTACTTCTTGGCACTAACAAAACAGAACAAGTTAACAGCAAGAAAAGTACTGCAGGCCTTGGGCTTCATGGCATCATGCATAATCTTGGTCCCACTTGCCAGACTACATATGACAAAACTACAGTGGTACCTAAAGAATTTATGGTCCCAACACAGGCACAGCCTAGAAACAGAAATTCCACTAATTCCATGCTTAAAACAGGAGTTCCTATGGTGGGCTCAAGCATGCCAGTCAAACCCAGGGCTACCCTTTCGCAGATGTCAAGCAAGCCAGACCATCACAACAGACGCTTCAGACCTAGGATGGGGGGCCCACATGCTGGACAAATGCGTGCAAGGATTGTGGACGCAGGATCAACTTCACCTGCACATCAACCTAAAAGAAATGCTGGCAGTAAAACTGGCAATCCAAAACTTCAGACCATTTCTCAAGGAGGGCCAGTTAATGATAAGGACAGACAACACCACAGTCATGTGGTACATCAACAAACAGGGAGGCACTCATTCATACCCCCTATGCAGAATGACTTTGGAGCTGTGGAACCTGGCACTCAGCTTCAACATCCAGTTACAGGCAATATTTGTACCGGGAAAAGAAAATACTCTAGCAGACATACTAAGCAGAACCACATCGGATGCCCACGAATGGATGCTACATCCGGACATCTTCAAGACCATCTCAAAGAAATGGGGAATGCCTCGGATAGATCTATTTGCTTCCCCTCTCAATCACCAGCTCAAAAAGTTCTGCACAAGGACATTCCACCCACTAGCATGGAAAGTGGATTCGCTCTCCTTCAGCTGGAAAGGCCTAACAGCATATGCATTCCCACCTCTTCCCTTGAGACACAAGGTATTACTAAAAATCAAGGAAGAACGTCCAAGGATAATCCTAATAGCTCCAAACTGGCCAAGACAACACTGGTACCCACTGCTGAGGAGCATGTCTCAGAACAATATGTGGCCAATACCACTGATGCCTTTGATGTTAACTCAGAACAACTACAGCATCATGCATCCAAACCTAAAAACGTTGCAACTGACTGCATGGAACATCACATAGCAGCAGCTAATCCAGAACTTTCACAAAGAGTTAGACATTATTCTTGAAGCCCGCAGACCTTCAACAAGAAGGAACTATGCAGGAAAATGGAAAAGGTTTGTCATTTGGAGTACTGAAAGAGGAAAAGATGTGTCAAACATAGATATGCCTAACATTCTGGAGTATCTGGCAGAACTTCTACATTCAGGTCTGTCCTACTCCTCCATCAAGATACATGCATCAGCTATTTCAGCAGAATACAGCTTTGATCCACCTGTTTTTTCACACCCATTACTCAGACAGTTCCTCAGAGGAATCAAGAATGTAAAACCTCCAAGGAAACCACCATTACCAGCTTGGGACTTGAACTTTGTGCTAGAAAAGTTGACACTATCACCTTTTGAGCCAGCAGCAACAGCAGACCTACAGCATCTATCATGGAAAACCGCCTTCCTACTAGCAATAACCTCAGCCAGGAGCGTTTCTGAACTCCAGGCCCTAATGGCAGTACAACCCTTCCTAATCTTCCATCAAGATAGAGTGTCCATGAGGACCAATCCTACATTTATGCCTAAGGTGGTATCCAGAGTGTCTTTAAACCAGGCAGTCCACCTACCTACCTTCTTTCCCAACCCACAAAACAGAGGGGAAAGAATACTGCATACCTTGGATGTACATAGACAGCTACGCTACTACCTGGACAGAACAAAAAGTAGCAGAAAAACTGATCAGCTTTTTGTAGCCTATGCAACAGGAAGGGAAGGAAAAGCTATTTCCAAACAGACAATCTCCAAATGGATAGGAAATTGCATACGGTTCTGTTACTCCTTCCATGGAAAACCAATTCCACAGAACATAAGACCTCATTCTACAAGGGCAACAGCCACTACCACAGCCTTTTACGAGGAGTGGCAACCAAAGACATTATTGAGGCTACTTGGACCTCCGTGCATACATTTGCCAAGCATTATAATTTGCCTCTATATTCCAGATCCCGAGCAGGGTTTGCCACTGCTGTACTGCAAGGGATCCTAAACACACCATAATCTAGTTTCTTCCTCCTCCCTAGTTGGCTATGGTATTCTACCCAGTTGTTATGACTGCAGATGCATCCATGAAGGACATAGTACAGTTTTGTACCTACCATAAATGTAGATGTCCGAACTGGATAGCATCTGCAGTCAGGATTACCTCCCTCCTTCCCTCTGTGGTACTCCTAGGGTGTTTACCCTCCTAATAGCTAGCTGGTGGGGAGTCTTTATGGTGTATTTGTTGTATATATGTACATACATGCTTATTTTTTGTGTTTACCACTATCTTTTTGGAAACATTGGCATTTATCCAAAATTTTTAGCCTTCAAGAGGGCTACTGGCATCTGGGGCAAGAAACACTGAGGAAAATGGCGTTGGCTGATGCTTTTATACCCGAAGACCAACAGAGATGACGTCAGGTGAAGTGCGACATCAGCCGAAGCCGGACCCGGACTTTGGAATCCGGCCGACTGAAGGGCTGCCTGACGACGGGACAACCCAGCTGTTATGACTGCAGATGCCATCCAGTTCGGACATCTACATTTATGGTAGGTACAAAACTGTACTATTCTCACTCTTCTGATCCGGGCTCCATTTTTTCAGAGCATTCTGATGTAGAGGAACACTCTTACTCCCCTTTTGAAGATTCTGATGCAGAGCAGTCCATTCCTTCTGTATCCCCTCCAGAGGATTTTTCTTTTGGGGGAACCTTGCACACCTTGAGGGAACACTTCCATTGGGAGGGCAAAGACTTTTCTGATTCCAAGAAAAGACTTAGAGAATTTCTTTTGTTATCTCAACACAGACCTTTGGCGATACCTCCTGTCTTGGACATACTTGATGATGTTTATTCGGAGGCTTGCCTTAATCCAGATTCCCTGCCTCCTGCCCCAGTCAAGCCTGATGGGTACTACAGAGTTCCTAACGCTCACCAACTTCTTTACAAAAGCCATAATGCTGACCCTGAAACCATTTCTCAAGGCCCCAAGGGAATGAAGGCCTCTACTGCCAAGAATCCACTACCTTCCGAGAGAGAGTCAAGATCCTTAGAAAGGTGGGGAAAAAAGTTATATACCTCTGCCACCCTAGCCATGAGGGCCTTAAATTGTCAGTTCCATATGCTTAAATATCAGCAGTTTCTGTTATCACAATTAAGAAATAAAATGTCTCAACCTGAACAACCAGATTTGAAGGAGTTGCAGGATATGTTGCATAGTGCAGAACAAGTGGGTAAACACACATTACAATGTGGCTATGATGCCCTAGAGGCCTCAAGTAGAGCTGCTGTTACAGGATCAGTCATTCGTAGACAGGCCTGGCTTAGGGAACAAATCTTGCCTGATCATGTGAAAGCTAAACTACTAGATGCTCCTTTACAAAAGGATGTGCTTTTTGGTACTAATGCAGAGGAGATACTACGTAAAATGGAAGAAAAAGCCAAATCTATGCAAACTGTCAAAGCTTTTCTACAGGTTCAACCACCACGTTTTAGCAGAAATTGGCCTACAAAAAACTGGTCCTTTCCAGCCACGGACAAGCCCCAAAGAGGTAGATACAGACGCACAAGGGGCAGAGGACAATCACAAGGATCATATAGAGGCAGGCAATGGCAAACTCCAGCACCAAGAGGTGGCGAAGACAGTGCACAACAATACACTAAACAAACCCAATGACTTCCTTCTTACCATGCCAAGCAAGTCTCAGCTGGCAGCCCCCTTGGGAGGAAAGCTGGCATTATTTGCAAGAAATTGGCATATTGTCACAACAGACAAATGGATCCTGGACATTATAAACAGAGGCTACAGATTTTATTTTCACACTTTTCCAAAAATGAGAGGCATGCCAAACCTGCCACACAATCAAAAGGCAGAGGCACAACTACAAATTTCAAAACTCATAGACATGAAAGCTATTTAAGAGGTTCCTAGTCACGAACAAGGTCAAGGTTTTTATTCCAGGCTGTTTCTGGTACCAAGGAAAGGAACCGACTGGAGACCCAT
This sequence comes from Protopterus annectens, assembly GCF_019279795.1. Taxonomy (NCBI): domain Eukaryota; kingdom Metazoa; phylum Chordata; order Ceratodontiformes; family Protopteridae; genus Protopterus; species Protopterus annectens. Next base: position 1,355,676,104 of record NC_056741.1, on the reverse strand, counting down.
TTTGGACTTATCCATCCTAAACACATTCTTACTGCACAAAATTCAAGATGCTCACATTACAGCAGCTTCTTCCCATGCTGGGCAAGGAGTTTTGGCTGGTAACATTGGACCTCAAGGAGGCACACCTGCATGTCCCAATCAGACAAAGTTGCAGAAGATACCTCAGATTTCTTGCAGGTTCAATCCACTGTCAATTCTCTGCATTGCCCTTTGGCTTATCTACTGCGCCCAGAGTATTCACGAAATGCCTGGCATCAGTAATTGCCTACTGCAGACTTCAAGGGATACAAATTTACCCTTATTTGGACGACTGCCTGATCCAAGCGGACAGCAAGCACATACTTCTGAAACATCTGGCTTATGTAACACGGTTACTGAATTCTCTGGGATACACAGTCAACAAAGAGAAATCCAGGCTAACACCATCTCAGAAAATAACTTTCCTGGGTGCCAACTTGGACACAAACACCCAGATGGCCTATCTTACGCCGGAAAAACAAGGGCAACTAACTCACTACTTCAAAATACTAGCAAATTGTACCAGGCTTACTGCAAGGAAAATCCTGCAGGCTCTGGGCTTCATGGCATCTTGCATTCTTTTAATCCCATGTGCAAGGTTGCACATGAGGAAACTTCAGTGGTACCTAAAAAGCTATGGTCTCAACACAGCCACAGTTTGGAAACAATAATACCAATAATTCCATGTTTACAAAAGGAATTTCTATGGTGGGCCCAAGCATGTCAATCCAACGCAGGTCTCCCATTCTGCAAGCCTCAAGCAATTCAAGTCATCACAACAGATGCCTCAGATTACGCCTGGGGGGTGCACATGACAGACGTGCATTCAGGGCGAATGGTCCCAAAAGGAAAAGCACCTTCATATCAGAAAGAAATGCTAGCAGTGATGTATGCAATTACAGCTTTCAAGGACCTCCTGCATCCAGGACAATTATTGATAAGAACAGACAACACCACAGTAATGTGGTACATAAACAAGGAGGAACACATTCATACCCCCTGTGCAGACTAGCCATGACACTTTGGAACTTGGCTCTGGAAAGGCAAATCGAACTTCAAGCACAGTACTTGCCAGGTTTGGAAAACACACTGGCAGACAATCTAAGCAGAAATATGACAGATCCACATGAATGGAAGTTGCATCCTCAAGTGTTTACAAAGATAATCCAAGCGTTGGGAAGGCCAGACATAGATCTCTTCACCTCCCACAGGAATCATCAATTGGAAAAGTTCTGTTCAAGGACCTTCCATCCAAAGGCCTGGAGAGTGGACGCCCTCTCATTCAGTTGGACAGCATGGACAGTTTACGCTTTCCCACCTCTGCCTCTTCTGCCCAAGGTGCTCTTGAACGCAAGAGCAGACAGACCGAAGATGATACTGATTGCTCCAGACTGGCCAAGACAACATTGGTACCCACTCCTGAGGAGCCTAACGCATTCTCCTCCCTGGCCCCTACCTCTAATGCCTCTTCTACTGACTCAACACAGCTACAAAACTCTTCAGTCAGTTGAAAACACTCAATCTCGCTGCATGGAAAATTCCTTAACACAACAGACCCTACTCCCCAAAGAGGTGTAGGATGTCATTTTGGAGGCCAGAAGGCCATCTACTAGAAAGGCTTACTCCGCTAAATGGAAACGGTTTTGTTCTTGGAATGAGAAAAAAGGCCAGGATCCTAGAAAACTGAATTTGCCTCTGGTATTACAGTATCTAGCTGAGCTGCTGAACAGTGAACTTTCATTTTCCTCCATAAAAATCCATGCCTCAGCCATTTCTGCAGAATTCAACACTGATCCACCCTTATTCTCTCACCCACTCTTAAGACAGTTCCTCAGAGGGGCTAAGAATATAAGACCACCAAGGAAACAACCAATACCAGCCTGGGATCTTAATTACATCCTAGAAAAGTTAACATTGCCTCCCTTTGAACCAGCTGCCTCAGCAGATTTGCAATATTTGTCCTGGAAAACAGCTTTCCTTCTGGCCATTACCTCAGCTCATAGGGTTTCGGAACTACAAGCCCTCATGGCTGTGCAGCCCTTTCTCGTCTTCCATCAGGACAGGGTTTCCCTTCGAACCAACCCGTCATTTATGCGTAAAGTGGTATCCAGGGTAGCTTTAAATCAAGCCATACACTTACCTACCTTTTACCCCAATCCTCAAAACAAAGGGGAAAGACTGCTACACTCCTTAGACATCCATAGACAGCTACGTTATTATTTGGACAGAACAAAGCCTTTCAGGAAATCAGAACAACTCTTTGTGTCCTATGCTGTAGGAGCTCAAGGGAAGCCAGTCACCAAACAGACAATTTCTAAATGGATAGGCCACTGCATGCGGTTTTGTTACTCCTATCATGGAAAATCTGTCCCTACGGGCATCAGATCCCACTCCACCAGGGCCACAGCTACCTCTACAGCCTTCCTCAGAGGAGTTCCTACCAAAGATATTTTGGAGGCAGCCACTTGGAGTTCTGTGCATACCTTCACAAAACACTACCATCTGCCTTTATATTCCAAAACTAGAGCAGGCTTTGCCACTGCCGTGTTGCAGGGCATTCTGGCTCAGCCCAGTTCCACCTAGTGCCTACCACCCTGTGCGTAGCTTTGGAATTCTACCCATCTGTGATTACTGCAGCTGTATGCACAATGAACATAGTACAGTTTTGTACCTACCATAAATGTAGATGTGTAGAGTGCTAATACAGCTGCAGTACAGGTTACCCTCCCTCCTTCCCCTCTTGGTAAAGGCCTAGGGTTTAACCCCTCTTCATACAACCTGTCTGGGTTAGCCTTCTATTGTATATTTGCTTGCAACTACTGATTTTTGATTATTTTGCATTGCATATATATATATATATATGTATATATATATATATATATATATATATATATATATATATATAATTTATGTGTTGCCTTCCTTCTGGGGCCACCTGACATCTGGGGCAAGAAAGACTGAAGAAAATGGCGTTGGCTGTGTCTTGTATACCCCTGCCTCACTGACGTCAGGAAGGAAAGCGACAACAACCGACGCTGGACCTAGACTTTGGAATTTGGCCGACCGAGGGACCGCCTGACGTCAGAGAACCCATCTGTGATTACTGCAGCTGTATTAGCACTCGAACATCTACATTTATGGTAGGTACAAAACTGTACTTTCTGTGGTATGTAACAAGCTGGGGGGGGACAAGATCCTACCTCATTTACAAACCAGCATTACAGGCTTGGGAACTATCCCACCTACTGGAAACCTCTTCATGCGGTATACATCCCTTCCAGTCAGAACTCTGGCAGACACATTGAGCAGATCTAGGACTCAGACCCACGAATGGATACTTGACAGGGATTTGTTCCTGGACATTGTCCCACCAGTGGGGTATTCCTCAAATAGACTTGTTTGCCTCCCCTCTGAACAAACAACTTCCAAACTGTTGTGCCAGAGAATCACATCCTCAGGCATGGAAAGTGGATGCCCTGTCACTCTCTTGAAAGGGGAAGTTTCTTTTTGTATTCCCTCCCCTTCACTCATCCAGAAAATCCTGCTGAAAATTCAACAGGGCAAACCAAAAATCTTGCTGGTGACACCATATTGGCCAAGACAGCAGGTTCCCCCTTCTACATCTAGCCAAGGGCAGTAATCACAAGTTACCTCACAGGGTGGATTTGGTCACACACAACAAGGGCTCCCTCATCCACTCCCCCCTGGAAATTCTTCAGTTGACCCTGTAGGTGATAGAGCCCAGATTCCTTTAAGTCACTTTTATTCTGAGGATGTGCTTAGTCCTGCAGGAGGCCAGAAAAACCAATACAAGGAAATCTTACCTTTCCAAATGGAAGATATGTTCCATTTGGTGTCTTTCTAGAAACCTGGACCCACTTGAAGTGGATCTCTTTTTCGTGCTTTCATATCCGTGTGAATTGTTGCAGACTTAGCTTATTCCTGTATAAAAGCAAATTTGTCAGCCATCTTTGCATGTCTGCCTCCCTCTTCCTCTAGCTTCCAGATTTGAGGCCAAACAATTTTGAAAAGGGATTTTCCATATTAGACCTCCCAGGAGACACCTCCCTCCACATGAGTTTCTCAAAATTCTATGCTTCATTACATCAAGGATCCTCATGATACTGCTGGCCAGACTTTATATTTTCTTTTTTATTTTACATTTAACTGAGAACGTCCGACTTGGAACGTAGCCAATTTTCAGCAGAGGCCTGGGGAGAAACATTCCAGATGTAGGTCTTTGAAATATATTCAGTGATGATTTTTTTTTTTTTGGGGGGGGGGGGGGTGCATCACCTGCAATCCTTAGTGTTTGAGTACAAGAGTAGATATTTGTGAAATAAGAGTTACAGTACTGGAGGGATCAGAGGTGTCTCATCCCATAGCTGTACTTTTTCCCTTGAGACTCTAGTTTTGGTTAGTCCAGATGGACGACTCAGATTTTGCATAGGGAGCAGTGTCCAGAGGAGTTGCATGGCGAATGAGGTCCTTCTGATGCTGCAAAGTCCAACAAATGTTAGCAGTGATTCATTGCAAGCTTTTCATTTATGATCTTCAGGTCCCCTTTTAGTTGTCAAAAACACCACCACAGTTATATGGTACCAGAACAAACAGGGGTACAAGGTCATAGCCTCTTTGCCAGTTGGCATTGATGGCCTGCGACACTTCAGGCCTCGTACATCCTGAGGTGAACGCAGTGGACAGACTGAGCAGATCCCAGATGGACCCTTACAAGTGTCAACTCAGGGAGAGGTATTCCTATATCTGGACCAGATGTGGGGAGCACATTGAATATATTTGCTTCCTTTCAAAACACAGTTGGAAAAATTCTCCAAGATATCTTTTTAGCCATGTTTGGAGGACAAACATTCTTGTTCCCTTTTACGGGAATGGTATTGTATGCATTTTCACCCTTTCCACTGATACTCTAGGTACTGCTGAAGAATTGGGAAGAATTAAAAAATCATTGTTGTGATCCCCTTTTTGATCTAACCAAAGTTGGATGTTCTTTGTGTTTCACTGTTGCAGTCATTACATTTGGGTAATCCTGCTGGCAGGTTGCCCTCAGTCAGCCTGAATTCCAAAGTCTTGGGTCCTGCGTCGGCTGTCGTCGCCCTTTGCCAGGGTATAAAAGAAGCAGCCAATGCCATTTTCTTTAGTCTTTCTTGCTGCACGGTGCCCGAAGCAGAAGCAGTTTGCAAGTGCCAGTCGGCAGACTCCTGAGATTTTCGAGTTCGAATTTCAGATCCGAAGTCTTCTATAAAGCTAAGTACCCCGTTGGGGAAACTTTTTTCTTGCTTCAGAACCGATGTCAGAAAAGTTAATAATTGTATTTCTTGTGGGAAGCAAATACATCATAAGGATTTTCATTCTTACTGTATTCATTGCCTAGGCCCTGATCATAACTTTCTGGGTTGTCGGTTTTGTGCTAGATTTAACCAATGCACTATTAAGCGTCTGTATGATTTTGCTTTAAACTTCTTTGGACACATTTAATTATCCAGAAATGTCATCGGAAAGCCATCCGACTACCGGAATTTACAAAAAACGCAAAGAAAAAGAAAGACAGCCGAGGCCCAAAACTGACTTAAGCTTCTTCTAAGCCAGTCGCCGGGTCTCAGGCGCTTTCACAGCCCTTGACGACCGCTACTTTAGAGTCGCAGGCTGCTACCGACTCCCACGTGGAGTCTGCCATGCCGCTGGAAACTCAAGGTATTGGAGCCTCGGACGCTAATCCTTCAGATGGGTTCGGAGCCGCTAAGCAGGCACCGGCTTCTGAGGGTGTATTCAGACCCAAACATCTATACATTAAACCGACTTCAAAGGCAAAGACTAAAGCACCTTCAAAGACAAAAGTAAACTCGAGCCACGTGGACAAGTTTCCTTGCCCAAAAAACAGATGCTGAAAATGGCCGAAGACTTGATTACCTTGACAAGGGTTTCCCATCTCCCTTCTGATACGAGGCATAGGCAAGAGACTGAATCTTCAGATCAGGTTTTCATTTCTTCTAATTCCTCTTCTGATCAGGAATATTCTTTTCCCCCCTATGAGGATTCTGATGCTGAAGAATCCATACCTTCAGCTTCTCCTCCTGAGGACTATTCTTTTGGGGAAACCTTACATACCATGAGGGAGCATTTCCACTTGGAGAGCCAAGATTTTTCAGAATCTAAAAAGAGGCACAGGGATTTCCTGTTACTTCCTCAGCACAAGCCACTAGCCATCCCTCCTGTGTTAGACATTGTAGATGTGTTTTTGGAGTCTAGCCTTACCCTTGACTCCTTACCTCCAGCTCCTGTTAAGCCTGACAGATATTACAGGGTTCCTGACTCACATAAATTCCTTTTTAAAAACCCTGCTGCAGACCCAGAAACTATTTCTCAGGGTCCCAAGGGAGTTGAGGCTTCCGCTGCAAAATACCCTACCCCTTCTGACAGGGATTCTAGGGCACTGGATAGATGGGGAAAAAATGTTTTACACGTCTGCTACCTTGACTATAAGGGCCTTAAACTGTCAGTTTCATATGCTCAAATATCAGCAACATGTCATGGCATTGCTTAAACAGAAAATGTTGTTAAACTCTGAATGTGCAGAAAACAAGGAAATGCAGGATATATTGCTTGCAGCTGAACAAGTTGGAAAGCATACTTTGCAATGTGGTTTTGATTTTTTAGAGGCCTCCTGCAGGGCCGCAGTTACAGGTTCTGTAATTAGAAGGCATGCTTGGTTAAAGGAACAAAATCTGCCTGATCATGTTAGTTAAATTATTAGATGCACCTTTACAGCATGATACTTTGTTTTGAGTTGAGGCAGAAGAATGGTTAAAGAAAATGGAGGACAAGGCTAAATCTATGCAAACGGACAAAGATTTCTTACAAGTACAGCTGCCTAGGTTTAGTAGATACTGGCCATCAAAGAATTGGTCCTTTCCTGTGTCAGACAGACCTCAAAGGGGCAGACCCAGACGCCCTAGAGGCAGATCCCAGGCGCAAGGTTCATACAGGTCAAATCAATGGGGTGTTTCTACTTCCAAAAGTGAAGACAAATCAGAACCTTACAGGAAACAGTCCCAATGACTTCCCCCTCCCTGCACCAAGCACGTATTTCCTGGCAGCACCCTTAGGGGGAAAACTAGCACTTTTTTCTCAAAATTGGCACATTATAACCCAGGACAAGTGGGTTCTAAATATCGTGTCACAAGGCTACAAGTTCCATTTCCATACCCTGCCAAAGGCAAATGGCTGGCCAGATCTGCCAGAAAATCAGTGGGCAGAGGCACAAAAACAAGTCTCATCCCTCATGGACATGAGGGCCATTCAACAAGTGCAAGAGCGAGGACAAGGATTTTACTCGACTGTTCTTGGTACCCAGAAAGGACAAGGCCTTGAGGCCAATACTGGACCTATCGATTCTGAACACATTCCTGGATATACCAAAATGCAAAATGTTGACTTTGCAGCAGCTTCTGCCCATGCTGGGCAAGAATGCTTGGCTTGTAACTTTAGACCTAAAAGAGGCATACCTGCATGTCCCAATCAGACATATGCAGAAGATACCTCAGATTCAAGGCTGGCTCAATGCATTACCAATTCTCTGCACTGCCCTTTGGCTTATCTACTGCGCCCAGGGTCTTTATAAAGTGCCTGGCCCCAGTAATTGCATTCTGCAGACAGAGGAATACAAATATATCCTTACTTGGACGACTGTAATTCAAGCAGAGAAAAAGGAGATCCTTCTACAGCATCTGGCTTTTGTGAAAAAACTTCTAACATGCCTAGAGTACACAGTCAACGAAAATAAATCAAAACTAGTACCCTCTCAAGAGATAATATTCCTGGGTGCAAGCTTAAACACAACTGCCCAGATGGCTTATCTCACACCAGACAAACAAAGGCAACTGACTATCTATTTCAAAATGTTAGCAACAAAGGCCCAGTTACCTGCAAGAAAAATTCTGCAGGCTTTGGGCTTCATGGCATTTTGCATCCTACTCATTCCATATGCAAGACTGCATATGAGGAAACTTCAATGATACCTAAAAAGTGTTTGGACTCAACATTGCAACAGCCAGGAAACTATAATTACTCTCATTCCCTGTCTGCAACAGGAGTTTCGATGGTGGGCAAAGGCTTGTCACCAAAACAAGGGACAGCCGTTTACATTACCCCCAGCCAGCCAGGCAGACACTAACAACGGATGCATCAGATTATGCCTGGGGGGGCCCCCCCAGGCATAAAGATGCATTCAGGGAACATGGACCTCAAACCAAATGCATCTACATAATCAAAAAGAAATGCTAGCTGTACAAAATGCCCTGACAGCCTTCAAGGACCTACTTCATCCAGGACAACTACTGATAAAGACAAGACAACACCACGGTCATGTGGTATATAAACAAGCAGGAGGGAACACATTCTTACCCCCTTTGCAGACTAGCCATGACTTTGTGGGACACAGCATTGACTTACCAAGTACATCTGCAGGCACAGTTCCTGCCAGGAAGGAGAAATACTCTGGCAGACAGTCTAAGCAGAAACCTTATGGATCCCCACGAGTGGCAGCTGGATCCACAAGTCTTCAGCATAACAAGGAAATGAGGATGCCCGGACATAGATCTATTTGCCTCTCTTCACAACTTCCAACTAAAGAGATTATGCACAAGGATTTATCACAGATAAACATGGAAAACGGACACCCTATCCTTCAGCTGGAAAAACCTATCAGTATATGCCTTTTCCCCTCTGCCTCTCCTCCCCAAGGTACTCCTAAAGGTCAGACAGTAGAAGCCAAAGATGATACTGATTGCACCAGACTGGCCCTGCCAGCACTGGTACCCAACATTAAGAAGCTTGTCTCACTGCCCAGCTTGGACCTTACCTCAAGTACAGCATCTATTGTCCCAGCAAAACAGTCAGATCCTGCACAGCCAACTCAGGAATTTAAACCTGGCAGCATGGCAGATAATGTACTCATACAAAACACACCTGTCAGCAAAGCGGTGATGGATGTCATTTTGGAAGCCAGAAGGCCTAGTACTAGAAAATCTTATGCTGGAAAATGGAAGAGATTCTGTGCTTGGAACCAGGCACAAGGAACAGATACAGCTGTGCCAAATATTCCTCAGATTTTACAATACTTAACTGAGATGCTGGACAAACGTCTATCTTTCTCAACTATTAAAATTCATGCCTCTGCCATTTCGGCTCATTACAATGCAAAGCCATCAATCATTTCTCATCCCTTATTTTAAAACAGTACCTCAGAGGAGCCAAAAATTTAAGGCCACCAAGGAGATCAGTGCCTGCATGGGACCTCAGCTATGTCTTGAAAAAACTCACCCTGCCTCCTTTTGAGCCAGCTGCTACTGCTAATATAAAGTTTTTATCTTGGAAAACAGCTCTGCTTCTAGCAATAACTTCTGCAAGACGAGTTTCAGAGCTGCAGGCACTCATGGCTGTGGAACCTTTTATCATTTTTTATCAGGACAGGGTCTCCCTGAGGACAAACCCAACATTTATGCCTAAAGTGGTGTCCAGTGTGGCTCTTAACCAAACCATTCATTTGCCAACTTTTTATCCAAATCCACAGAACAAGGGGGAAAGAATTCTACATTCTTTGGACGTACACAGACATATTAATTTCTACTTGGACAAAACCAAAGTTTTCAGAAAGACAGATCAATTACTAGTGGCATATGCTGCAGGATTACAAGGAAAGGCTATCACAAAGCAGACTATTTCAAAGTGGATAGGCCACTGCAATTCGTTTCTGCTACTTATACCATGGCATGCCAGTGCCTAAGGGCATTAGGCCACATTCCACTAGAGCGGCAACCCACTTCAGCAGCCTTTCTCAGGGGAGTACCAACCAAGGACATTTTAGAGGCAGCTTCTTGGAGGTTCAGTGCACACCTTTACAAAGCGCTATCATCTGCCACTCTTCTCTAAATCCAAGGCAGGCTTTGCCACTGTAGTTCTGCAGGGTCTCATAGCCACTCCTAATGCTGTTTAGCTCCAGCCTCTCAACCATAGCTGTGGGAATCTACCCAAATGTAATGACTGCAACAGTGAAACACGAAGAACATAGTACAGATGTCCTTCAAGGATGCATCTGCAGTCCTTACAAATGGGTTGTCCTGTCGTCAGGCAGCCCTTCGGTCGGCCGGATTCCAAAGTCTGGGTCTGGCGTCGGCTGGTGTCGCACTTCACCCGACGTCATAGCGGCAGTTCTTCGGGTATAAAGGCATCAGCCGACGCCATTTTCCTCAGTCTTTCTTGCCGCGTGGCGCCCGAAGCAGAAGCTGTTCGCAAGTGCCGGTCGGTCAGAACCAGAGATTACTACTACAAGTACCGAAGACTTCTAAAAAGCTAAGTACCCCGTTGGGGACTCTTTCTATCCTCAGCCGATGTCTGAAAAAGTGAGTAACTGTTTAACTTGTGGGAAACAAATACCTCATAAAGATTTCCACTCTTACTGCTTACCTTGCTTAGGCCCAGACCACGACATAGCAGCTTGTCTAGCCTGTGCTTCTTTCAACCGACGGACACTTAGACGTCGGTCGGAATTTGCTGAAGAGTTTTTCGGCTCCGATTTTGCTTACATTATGCCGTCGGACACTCCGACTACGCAAATTTCTAAAAAACGCAAGGAAAAGGACCGACACTCGCGGTCCGTGGTTTCGGCCGAAACCGCGGTTAAGCCAACCGCGAGTGTCTCGATTTCGGCTGAAACAGAGTCCACGGTTCTTCGGCCGAAAGCTTGCCACTTACCGAGGCTTCATCCAGCCAGGCTGAATCTACTACTGAAATCACACCTGCTCTTTCAGGTTCGCAGGATTTATCTGATACTATCCCTTTGGATATTTCTACCCCTGCACGTGGAGCTGCTAGGCCTCCTGCATCCATGTTGATTAAGGCCTTTGCCAGGGCTAAAGCAGCTAAAACTACCAAAACTGTGCCTGCTAAGACCCCCACTCACAGGCATAGCTCTAGTTCACAAATGCTTAGTCTAGCAGAGGATCTCATTTCTTTGATCCGGGGATCCCAACCACATCCAGACAGGGCCTCTCACCCACCTCCAGAGAAGAGGATTAGAGTAGAGCCCCCTGAGCCAGTTTCTTCAGATGGCTCCTCTGATGAATCAGATAATTCAAACCCTCCAGAAGGCCCCTTTTCTCCTTATGAGGACTCTGATGCAGAAGACTCCATTCCTTCTGCCTCTCCGCCTGAGGAATTTTCTTTTGGGGAAACCTTGCATGCTATGAGGGAACAATTTCAATGGCAGGGCCAGGATTTTTCAGACTCTAGGAAAAGGCTTAGAACCTTTTTGCATTTGCCACAGCATAGGCCTTTAGCCATTCCTCCAGTACTTACTGTTGTGGATGATGCTTTTAATGATGCTTGTACTGCTCCTGATTCTCTTCCTCCGGCCCCTGCTAAGCCCGATAGGTACTACAGGGTTCCGGACACACATTATCATTTGTATAAAGGCCCCTTTTGCAGATCCAGAAACTATCTCCCAGGGACCCAAGGCTGTAGCAGCTTCTTCTACCAAAAACCCCCTCCCCTCTGAAAGGGAATCTAGGGCCTTAGAGATGGGGTAAAAAAGTTTACACTTCTGCTACTCTTTCAGCTAGGGCCTTGAACTGTCAATTCCACATGATTCAGTATCAGGAATTTATGTTAGACCAATTAACTAAAAAACTGTCCTCGGATGAACCATTAGACAAAAAATCTGTACAGGAAATGGTACATAACATACAGCAGGTCAGTAATCATTCCTTAAAATGCGGCTATGATGCACTGGAGGCTTCCTTTAGATCAGCCATGACTGGCACAGTGATCAGAAGACATGCATGGTTAAAAGAGCAGTCCTTACCAGACCATGTTAAATCAAAGCTCCTAGATGCTCCCATGGATAAGCTCAATTTGTTTGGCTCCCCTGCGCAGCAGGTGCTGAAGAAGGTGGAAGAGAAAGCAAAATCTGTCCAGATAGTCAAGGATTTCTTGCAGGTCCAGCCTCCAAGGTTTAGCAGGAACTGGCCTTCCAAGAATTGGTCCTTTCCAGACACCGCCAGAGCTCCGAGAGGCAGGAATAGGCGCTCAAGAGGAAGGGGTCAATCCAGAGGTGCCTACAGGGGACGTCAGTGGCAGGCTAACGACCAACGAGGTACAGCCACAGATCCAGCCACCACCACTTCCACAGGACAATCACAGTGACTTGGCTCTAGCACCGCCTACCAGGGAACAACTAGAGGCACCCTTAGGCGGGAAGCTGGCCTTATTTTCAGTAAACTGGCATTACATCACAGGAGACAAATGGATTTTACAGACAATAGACCAAGGTTACTGGTTTCACTTCCATACTCTACCAAGGAAGAGAGGAATGCCAAACCTACCTCCAAATCAGAAGACAGAAGCTCTAGAACAAATAACTCACTTACTAAGATGAGAGGGCTGTAGAAAGGGTACCATCTATGGAACAAGGGCAAGGATTTTACTCCAGACTCTTCCTGGTACCAAGAAAAGAAAACCAATGGAGACCTATTCTCGACCTGTCCGCTTTAAACACATACCTCATTGTTCCAAAATACAAAATGCTGACCCTACAGCAGCTTCTTCCCATGCTGGGCAAGGAGTCTTGGCTGGTAACTCTAGATCTCAAGGAGGCATACCTGCACGTCCCCATACGACCAAATTGCAGAAGATACCTCAGATTTCTTGCAGGATCAGAGCATTATCAATTCTCAGCATTGCCCTTTGGCTTATCTACTGCGCCCAGAGTATTCACGAAATGCCTGGCATCAGTAATTGCTCATTGCAGGCTTCAGGGAATTCAAATTTACCCTTACCTGGACGACTGCCTGTTACAAGTGGACAACAAAAACAAATTAACAAAAGATTTGGAAAGGGTCATTCATCTACTACAAGCCCTGGGATACACAGTCAATATAAAAAAGTCAAGGCTGATACCATCACAAAGGATAACCTTCTTGGGTGCAGATTTGGACAAAACAAAACAAATGGCATTCCTGACGGTAGAAAAACAGGAGCAACTCCCTTTCTACTTCATGGCATTAACAAAGCAGAACCAGCTAACAGCAAGAAAAGTCCTGCAAGCTCTCGGTTACATGGCATCCTGCATAATAATTCCACATGCCAGACTACATATGAGAAAGTTACAGTGGTACCTAAGGAATTTATGGTCTCAGCACAAGCACAGCCTAGAAACCCAAATTCCAATAATTCCATGCCTGAAACAAGAATTCCAATGGTGGGCCCAGGCCTGTCAATCAAACAAGGGACTGCCCTTCCACAGCACTCAACCAAGCCAGACCATCACAACAGGCGCCTCAGACCTCGGTTGGGGGGCACACATGCTGGACAAGTGCATACAAGGCTTATGGACTCAAGACCAGCTGCAGCTACACATAAATCAAAAGAAAATGCTGGCAGTAAAACTGGCAATTCAGGCATTCAGACCATTTCTTCAACAGGGTCAACTGCTGATAAGGACGGACAACACCACAGTTATGTGGTACATCAACAAACAGGGAGGCACACATTCATACCCTCTATGCCGGATGGCAATGGACCTTGGAATGTGGCACTGAGCTTCAACATTCAGCTACAAGCAATTTTTGTGCCAGGAAAAGAAAATATACTAGCAGACATCCTAAGCAGAACTACCACAGATGCCCACAAATGGATGCTGCATCCGGACATCTTTAAAACCATTACAGGGAAATGGGGACTGCCAGAAATACTTATTTGCATCCCCACACAATCACCAACTGAAAAATTTCTGCACAAGGACGTACCACCCACTTGCTTGGAAAGTGGACTCCCTATCTTTCAGTTGGACAAACCTGACAGCATATGCATTCCCACCTCTTCCTTTGATGCACAAGGTGCTACTGAAGATCAAAGAAGACCGTCCAAGGATCATCCTGATAGCTCCAGACTGGCCAAGGCAACATTGGTACCCATTACTGAGGAGTATGTCTCGGGAACAAATATGGCCTCTGCCCCTAGTTCCCTTGCTGTTAACACAGAACAACTTCAAAACCCTGCATCCAAACCTGAAAACACTGCAGCTGACTGCCTGGAACATTGCATAAGACCAAATAACCCAGATTTATCTCTAAGGGTTAAAGACATTATCTTAGAGGCTCGCAGACCCTCAACAAGAAAAAATTATTCAGCAAAATGGAAAAGATATCTCATTTGGAGTACTGCAAAAGGAGAGAATGTGTCACTGGTAAACATAGCTAACATCCTGGAATACTTGGCAGAGCTCTTCCACAACGGCCTGTCCTATTCTTCCATTAAGATTCATGCATCAGCTATTTCAGCAGAATACAACTTGGATCCTCCAGTATTCTCACATCCTCTGCTCAGGCAGTTTCTGAGAGGGATTAAAATGTAAAGCCACCCAGGAAGCCCATTGCCAGCATGGGACTTGAACTTTGTGCTAGAAAAGTTGACACTCCCTCCTTTCGAGCCAGCAGCAACAGCAGAATTACAGTACTTATCATGGAAAACTGCTTTCCTGCTTGCAATCACTTCAGCAAGAAGGGTATCTGAGCTACAGGCATTAATGGCAGTACAGCCCTTCCTGATCTTCCATCAAGATAGTGTGTCCATGAGAACTAATCCTACTTTTATGCCAAAGGTGGTCTCCAGGGTATCTTTAAATCAAGCTCTCCACCTACCTACATTCTTCCCCAACCCACAAAACAGGGGAGAAAGACTGCTGCATACCTTGGATGTACATAGACAATTACATTACTACCTGGACAGGACCAAGAGCAATAGAAAAACTGACCAGCTACTGGTAGCATATGCAACCGGAATGGAAGGAAAAGCAATTTCAAAACAGACAATCTCTAAGTGGATAGGAAATTGCATTAGATTTTGTTACTCCTACCATGGAAAGAAAACTCCAGAAAACATCAGGCCTCACTCAACAAGGGCTACAGCCACTACCACAGCTTTTTTACGAGGAGTGGCTACCAAAGACATTTTAGAGGCTGTTACTTGGAGCTCCGTGCATACATTTGCCGAGCATTATAATTTACCTTTATACTCCAGATCCCGAGCAGGTTTTGCCACTGCTGTTTTGCAAGGGATCTTAACTACACCATAATCTATTTCTCCTCCTCCCCCAGTTTGGCTATGGTATTCTACCCATTTGTAAGGACTGCAGCTGCATCCTTGAAGGACATAGTACAGTTTTGTACCTACCATAAATGTAGATGTCCGATAGGCATGCATCTGCAGTCAGGATTACCCACCCTCCTTCCCCTCTGTGGTACTCCTAGGGTATTTGCCCATCTTGTAGCTAGCTGGGGGAATCTATTATGGTGTATTTGTTTGTATATATGTACATACATGCTTATTTTTTGTTTGCTCTCTACTATTTGGAACCATTTGAATTTATCCAAATTTAGCCTTCCTAGAGGGCACCTGGCATCTGGGGCAAGAAACACTGAGGAAAATGGCGTCGGCTGATGCCTTTATACCCGAAGAACTGCCGCTATGACGTCTGGTGAAGTGCGACACCAGCCGAGGCCAGACCCAGACTTTGGAATCCGGCCGACCGAAGGGCTGCCTGACGACAGGACAACCCATTTGTAAGGACTGCAGATGCATGCCTATCGGACATCTACATTTATGGTAGGTACAAAACTGTACTTTGTGTATACTTACCATAAATGTAGATGTTCGAGTATATTCACTGTTTCAGTCCAGGTTACCCACCCACCATTCCCCCTTTTCTTCTGATGGAACCTATCTTTCCTTCTCTGATTTATACAACCTATGTGGTGTATTTGCTTGTGGAGGAAGGTAAAGTTTATATTACTGCATGTAATTGTATATATAGATATAAAATTTGGCTACCCTTTTAGTGGGCACCTGACATCTTGGGCAAGAAAAACTAAAACCGGCATCGGCTGCTTCTTTTATACACCCTGACGACGACCTGACATCAGGGAAGGGGTGACGACAGCCGACGCAGGACCCAAGACTTTGCAATTCAGGCGGACTGAGGGCAACCTGCCAGCAGGATTACCCAAATGTATTGACTGCAACAGTGAATACTCTAACATCTACATTTATGGTAAGTGTACACACCTGTACTTTCCCTGTCTCTTAATGGAGTTGGCCAAGGGCTGTTGCTATTCACTTCCTCGCACTGTGGATCGGCTCACAATGTCATTATCACGGGTGCATCAGAATTTGACATAACTGACAGCCTGGATGATATCTTTTAGGCACTTGTTCCATGAGAATTGCAGCAGGTATTGGAGGAGGCAGTAAAACCTGCAACTAGAAAATCTTATTTACAAGTAGAAGAGGTTTTCTAGGTGGTGCTTAACCAATATCCTTGAGCCCGGTATGGTGTTTACCTCTCTGGTTTTGAGGCGTTTCTGAGAGCAAGATAAGCCGTCATTGAGCAGCTTGTCTTATCAAGATGCAAATTGTGGCCATTTTAGCATGTCTTTCTTTAGATCCTCCTTTGTCTTTGTGGTGAAACAGTTTATGAAAGGTATTGCACTTGAGACCCACTTGAAAGTAGATTCCTTCTGAGATATCAACTTTGTTCCAAAACAAATGCTGTTATCTTTTGAATTGGCTTTTCGGATTGATTTGAATTAATCACTTGAGAAAGTGTTTTGCTTGTTGCCATGTCACTTCCAGGGCAAGTCTGTGAGCTGCATGCTTTCAGTGGTGGGCCAACCTTGGCTATCTGGTATTATCCATATCGCTTTTACTCACTTCTGGTTGTAGTATCCTGACAACTTTTTAGACAGATCCTAGGCTTGAGCTCCTCCCAGTCCCATAATCCATTGCTGCCCTCTAACCCTCCATATCTCATTTGCCATTTCACCGCTACAGATGAGATTCCTCTGGCTCAAGTCCTTCAGTGGGATAAGTGCTCATTTACAAAATTCATTTTTGTCTTTATAGCTTTTAAATCTACTTAGCTCTTTAGAGTTCTAAGTTTATAGTTTTTGTACCCTGTTAGCCTCCCCTCCCTTTCTAACTTTTCTCTTTTTGTCAGCGTTGCCTCCCAGGTGTGTAGAGCTAATAAGATCTGAAGTTCAGTGCCTCATAGATCTCCCTCATTCTCAGGTCTGCTTCATTCTCAGGGCTTTGGGGTCCATGGCAGAGGCAGTCTGTCTGGTGCAATTAGCCAGCTTTTACATGAGGGTTCTTTAGTGGAATCTAGCCATCCAATGATCTTCTGTGTGACTTCCAGTGACAGCTTCCATCTGCCTCACTCCACTGTGCAGGTGTCATCTTTTATGAATTCAGTCATCCAGTTTCCTCTTCCTCCTGGTGCCACAGTTAGCACGGATGCTTCCTGGGTGGGGCATTGCCAAGGAAAGATGGTCCAAGGTACATGGTCCCCTACAGAGACCAAACTGAGCATAAACGTACTAGAGCTGAGAGCAGTTCTTAAGTTGCAAACCTTTCAGGACTGCCTTCCTCTGGGTACCATTGCAGTGTACACAGACAACTTGGCAGTTGTGTGGTACATCAACAAACGGGAGCACACATTCTTATCCGCTTTGTCACGTGGCCATGAGAGAGAGGTGTCCCCTGAATCTCTCATTGGCGAGAGAGATCTTCCTTCACTGGCATCAGCTGAGCTGCGATTTGTTTGCTTCCCCCTCTCGATCACAAATGCAGTGAGTACTTCACCCTGTTCCCCCCAACCCAGTCGAGGAGTCCCCCAGGGATGCTGTAGTTCACCTCCTGGTCTCCTTTTATGCTTGACCTCCTATACCTCTCATTCCTAGGGTGTTTCGGAAAGCTCAATGCCTCAAGGCTCCCTTACTTTTCATTTACCCCTATATGGCCTCTGCAGGTGTGGATGTCCTTCAAGGATGCATCTGCAGTCCTTACAAATGGGTTGTCCTGTCGTCAGGCAGCCCTTCGGTCGGCCGGATTCCAAAGTCTGGGTCTGGCCTCGGCTGGTGTCGCACTTCACCCGACGTCATAGCTGCAGTTATTCGGGTATAAAGGCATCAGCCGACGCCATTTTCCTCAGTCTTTCTTGCCGCGTGGCGCCCGAAGCAGAAGCTGTTCGCAAGTGCCGGTCGGTCAGAACCAGAGATTACTACCGAATACTACTACCGAAGACTTCTAAAAAGCTAAGTACCCCGTTGGGGACACTTTCTTGCCTCAGCCGATGTCAGAAAAAGTGAATAACTGTTTAACTTGTGGGAAACAAATACCTCATAAAGATTTCCACTCTTACTGCTTACCTTGTTTAGGCCCAGACCACGACGTAGCAGCTTGTCTAGCCTGTGCTTCTTTTAACCGGCGGACGCTTAGACATCGGTCGGAATTTGCTGAGGAGTTTTTCGGCTCCGATTTTGCTTACATTATGCCGTTGGATCCTCCGACTACGCAAATATCTAAAAAGCGCAAGGAAAAGGACCGACACTCGCGGTCCGCGGTTTCGGCCGAAACCGCGGTTAAGCCAACTGCGAGTGTCTCTGTTTTGGCTGAAACCGAGCAAGCGGTTCTTCCTTCAGCCGAAAACTTACCTTCTACCGAGGCCTCTTCCAACCTAGTGGAATCGGCTTCTGAAATTCCACCTGCTGTTGCAGTTTCTCAGGAATTGTCTGACACTATTCCCTTGGATATTTCAACCCCTGCACGTGGAGCTGCTAGGCCACCTGCAGCCATGTCCATTAAGGCCTTTGCCAGGGCTAGAGCAGCTAAAGCTACTAAATCTGTGCCTGCTAAGACCCCCTCTCACAGGCCTAGCTCTAGTTGACAAATGCTTAGTTTAGCAGAGGATCTCATTTCTTTAATCCGGGGATCCCAGCCTCAACCAGACAGGGCCTCTCACCCACCTCCAGAGAAGAGGCCTAGAGCAGATCCCCCTGAGCCAGTTTCTACAGATGATTCCTCTGATGATTCAGATGTTACAGACCCTCCAGAGGCTCCTTTCTCCCCTTATGAAGACTCTGATGCTGAAGAGTCCATCCCTTCTGCCTCTCCGCCTGAGGAATTTTCCTTTGGGGAAACCTTGCATGCTATGAGGGAACAATTTCAGTGGCAGGGCCAGGATTTTTCAGACTCCAGAAAAAGGCTTAGAACCTTTCTGCATTTACCACAACATAGGCCTTTAGCCATACCTCCAGTTCTTTCTGTTGTAGATGATGCATTTAATGATGCTTGTACTGCTCCTGATTCTCTACCTCCGGCCCCTGCTAAGCCCGATAGGTACTACAGGGTCCCGGACACGCATTACCATTTGTATAAGGCTCCTTTTGCAGATCCTGAGACTATCTCCCAAGGACCTAAGGCTGTAGCAGCTACCTCTGCCAAAAACCCCCTCCCCTCTGAAAGGGAATCCAGGTCCTTAGAGAGATGGGGTAAAAAAGTTTACACTTCTGCTACTCTTTCAGCTATGGCCTTGAACTGTCAATTTCACATGATCCAGTATCAAGAGTTTATGCTAGACCAGTTAACCAAAAAGCTGTCCTCAGATGAACCATTAGACAAAAAAATCTGTTCAGGAAATGGTACATAACATTCAGCAGGTCAGTAATCATTCTTTAAAATGTGGCTATGATGCACTGGAGGCTTCCTTTAGATCAGCCATGACTGGCACAGTTATCAGAAGGCATGCATGGTTGAAAGAGCAGGCCTTACCAGACCATGTCAAATCAAAACTATTAGATGCTCCCATGGATACGATCAATTTGTTTGGCTCTCCTGCACAACAGGTGCTGAAGAAGATGGAAGAGAAGGCAAAATCTGTCCAAACAGTGAAAGATTTCTTACAGGTCCAACCTCCAAGGTTTAGCAGGAATTGGCCCTTCAAGAATTGGTCCTTTCCAGACTCCTCCAGAGCCCAGAGAGGCAGGAATAGGCGTTCAAGAGGCAGAAGCCAATCCAGGGGTGCCTACAGGGGACGCCAGTGGCAGGGTAACAACCAGCGAGGTACAGACACAGCCACCACCGCAGCTACAGGACAATCACATTGACTTGGCTCTGGCACCGCCTACCAGGGAACAACTAGAAGCACCCTTAGGCGGGAAGCTAGCCTTATTTTCAACAAACTGGCATTACATCACAAGAGACAAGTGGATCTTGCAGACAATAGACCAAGGTTACAGGTTTCACTTCCATACTCTACCAGGGAAGAGAGGAATGCCAAAACTACCTCCAAATCAAAAGGCAGAAGCTCTAAAACAAATATCTCAATTAAGGATGAGAGCTGTGGAAAAGGTACCATCTATGGAGCAAGGAAAGGGATTCTACTCCAGACTCTTCCTGGTACCAAGAAAAGAGAGCAAATGGAGACCTATTCTCGACCTGTCCGCTTCAAACACATTTCTCATTGTTCCAAAATTCAAAATGCTGACTCTACAGCAGCTTCTTCCCATGCTGGGCAAGGAGTCTTGGCTGGTAACTCTAGATCTCAAGGAGGCATACCTGCACGTCCCCATGCGACCAAATTGCAGAAGATACCTCAGATTTCTTGCAGGATCAGAGCATTATCAATTCTCAGCATTGCCCTTTGGCTTATCTACTGCGCCCAGAGTGTTCACGAAATGCCTGGCATCAGTAATTGCTCATTGCAGGCTTCAGGGAATACAAATCTACCCTTACCTGGACGACTGCCTGATACAAGCGGACAACAAAAACAAGTTAGCAGAAGACTTGAAAAGGGTCATTTACCTACTACAATCCCTGGGATATACAGTCAATATAAAAAAGTCAAGGCTGATACCATCCCAAAGGATAACCTTTTTGGGTGCAGAGCTGGACACATTAAAACAAATGGCATTCCTAACAGTAGAAAAACAGGAGCAACTACCTCTCTACTTCTTGGCATTAACAAAGCAGAACCATCTAACAGCAAGAAAAGTCCTACAAGCCTTGGGCTTCATGGCATCCTGCATAATATTGGTTCCACATGCCAGACTGCATATGAGAAAGTTACAGTGGTACCTAAGGAATTTATGGTCTCAACACAAGCACAGCCTAGAAACCCAAATTCCAATAATTCCATGCCTGAAGCAAGAATTCCTATGGTAGGCTCAGGCCTGTCAGTCAAACACAGGATTGCCCTTCCACAGCAGTCAACCAAGCCAAACCATCACGACGGACGCCTCAGACCTCGGTTGGGGGGCCCACATGCTGGACAAGTGCATACAAGGTTTATGGACTCAAGACCAGCTGCACCTGCACATAAATCTAAAGGAAATGCTGGCAGTAAAACTGGCAATTCAGACATTCAGACCATTTCTCCGACAAGGTCAATTGATAAGGACAGACAACACCACAGTTATGTGGTACATCAACAAACAGGGAGGCACACATTCGTACCCTCTATGCCGGATGGCACTGGACCTCTGGAATGTGGCCCTGAGCTACAACATTCAGTTACAAGCAATTTTTGTACCAGGAAAAGAAAACATTCTAGCAGACATATTAAGCAGGACTACCACGGATGCCCACGAATGGATGCTGCATCCGGACATCTTCAAAACCATTACAAGAAAGTGGGGACTCCCAGAAATAGACTTATTTGCATCCCCACGCAATCACCAGCTAAAGAAATTCTGCACAAGGACGTACCACCCACTTGCTTGGAAGGTGGACTCCCTATCTTTCAGTTGGAAAAATCTGACAGCATATGCATTCCCACCACTTCCTTTGATGCACAAGGTGCTATTGAAGATCAAAGAGGACCGTCCAAGGATCATTCTGATAGCTCCAGACTGGCCAAGACAACATTGGTACCCATTACTGAGGAGCATGTCTCTGGAACAAATATGGCCCCTACCCCTGGTTCCCTTGCTGTTAACACAGAACAACTACAACATCCTGCATCCAAACCTGAAAACTCTGCAGCTGACTGCCTGGAACATTGCATAAGACCAATTAACCCAAATTTATCCCAAAGGGTTAAAGACATTATCCTGGAGGCTCGCAGACCCTCAACAAGGAAACATTATTCAGCAAAATGGAAAAGATATCTCATTTGGAGTACTGCAAAAGGAGATGTGTCACTGGTAAACATAGCCAACATCCTGGAATACTCTGCAGAGCTCTTCCACCAAGGCCTGTCCTATTCTTCCATTAAGATTCATGCATCAGCTATTTCAGCAGAATACGACTTGGATCCTCCAGTCTTCTCACATCCTCTGCTCAGGCAGTTTCTGAGAGGAATTAAAAATGTCAAACCTCCTAGGAAGCCACCATTGCCAGCATGGGACTTGAACTTTGTGCTAGAAAAATTGACACTTCCTCCTTTCGAACCAGCAGCAACAGCAGAATTACAATACTTATGGAAAACTGCTTTCCTGCTGGCAATCACTTCAGCAAGAAGGGTATCTGAGCTACAGGCATTAATGGCAGTACAACCCTTCCTGATCTTCCATCAAGATAGTGTCCATGAGAACAAATCCTACTTTTATGCCTAAGGTGGTCTCCAGAGTATCTTTAAATCAGGCTATCCACCTACCTACATTCTTCCCCAACCCACAGAACAGGGGAGAAAGACTGTTGCATACCTTGGATGTACATAGACAATTACGCTACTACCTGGACAGGACCAAGGGCAATAGAAAAACTGACCAGCTACTGGTAGCATATGCTACAGGAATGGAAGGAAAAGCAATTTACAGACAATCTCCAAATGGATAGAAAATTGCATTAGATTTTGTTACTCCTACCATGGAAAGAAAACTCCAGAAAACATCAGGCCTCACTCTACAAGGGCTACAGCCACTACCACAGCTTTCCTACGAGGAGTGGCTACCAAGGACATTTTAGAGGCTGCTACTTGGAGCTCCGTGCATACATTTGCCAAGCATTATAATTTACCTTTATACTCTAGATCCCGAGCAGGTTTTGCCACTGCTGTTTTGCAAGGGATCTTAACTACACCATAACTTTATTTTTCCTCCTCCCCCAGTTTGGCTATGGTATTCTACCCATTTGTAAGGACTGCAGATGCATCCTTGAAGGACATAGTACAGTTTTGTACCTACCATAAATGTAGATGTCCGATAGGAATGCATCTGCAGTCAGGATTACCCACCCTCCTTCCCCTCTGTGGTACTCCTAGGGTATTGCCCATCTTATAGCTAGCTGGGGGAATCTATTATGGTGTATTTGTTTGTATATATGTACATACATGCTTATTTTGTGTGTTTGCTCTCTGCTATTTGGAATCATTGACATTTATCCAAATTTAGCCTTCCTAGAGGGCACCTGGCATCTGGGGCAAGAAGCACTGAGGAAAATGGCGTCGGCTGATGCTTTTATACCTGAATAACTGCAGCTATGACGTCGGGTGAAGTGCGACACCAGCCGAGGCCAGACCCAGACTTTGGAATCCGGCCGACCGAAGGGCTGCCTGACGACAGGACAACCCATTTGTAAGGACTGCAGATGCATTCCTATCGGACATCTACATTTATGGTAGGTACAAAACTGTACTTTCCCCCTCCTCAGGTCTCATCTGAAGTAACCCCCTTTGGGTACTGGATCCCCTTCTGGATCTGATATCTCACTCCTGTCATCTTCTGATCCCAAACCTTCAGACTCTAACTGCGTGGTTTGTCCACTTCATGTAATTCTAAACCATCCGAGGCCTGCCCCTCCTGTTAGAGACATCATTCTGGCCTCTCAGAAGGCTTCCACCAGAAAGGTCTATGGTAGTAAATGGAAAAGATTTTCTATCTGGACCAGTCAGTGGAGTCTGGATCCCCTTTAGTCTCTCATTCCAGACATCTTATTATTTGTGTCTTCTCTCTTTCAGGATGGAGCCAGTTTCTCCACTATTAAGCTGCAGCTGGTGGCCATCTAATTTTGTTTGTGAGGAACTTACTTTTTCTCGCCTCTGTAAGGCATTTTTGAAAGGTGTATTCCTGCTACTGTCCATCAAAGATCCCTTTCCTCCTTGGGACCTTTCATTTGGTGCAGTCTGAGTCCTTTTGAGCTTGCTGTAACTTGCAACATTAAGTTTTTGTCTTGGAAGACTGCCATTTTGATGGCAATAACATCAGCAAGACACGTTTCTGAATTGGAGGCTCTCTCCAGCAAGCCTCCATACATGATTTTTCATAGAGAGGGAATGGCCGTCAGGACGACTACTACCATCATGCCCAAGGTTGCCACTGAAGCTGATTTGAATCACACCATTCAGTTGCCAGTTTTCTTTCCTAACTAATCCAGTAAAGGAGAGTATATGCTGCACACGCGCTTGATGTACATAGACTATTACGATTCTGTTTAGACAGGACAAAGAGCTTTTGAAAATCTGACCAACTGTGGTCTTCTGTGTTAAGACTGGGTCAGGCAGTGTTCAAGATTGCAGTATCTCATTGGTTATATCAGTGTTATTTCTACAGTTTATACTTCTAAGGGATTGCCTTTACCAGGACCTGTCAGAGCTCATTCCCACTAGATCTGTGGCTGGTCAGCTGCCTATTTAGCCCAATACTCCTTAGATGAGATTTGTGCTACAACCACCTGGTCTGTTCCTCAGACCTTCAGTACTCATTACAAGCTCAACCTAGTTTCCAGGAACAAGGCTTCCTTTGGCGGCACAGTTTTTCGGCATGTTTTTCCATGAGGCCACCCAGGATTGTATGTTAGCTGGGGACTGTGACCCAGAAGTGAGTAATAGTGACATGGATAACTTCAGATAGTTATGCACTTACCATAATTTAGCATCTGTGTTATCTTCCATCACTTTTCATCACCATCCCTCCCTTCTTCCCCCATCTTGATCTAGTGGAAGTGGAGATGTCCTGTCTGGTATTTCAGGTCTACTCTGGCTGTCTTCTAGCAGTGGTGCAAACTCTTTCTGAGGGGTTAGAGAGCAGCAAGGGATTATGGGAGTGGGAGGAGCTTGAGCCTAGGATCTGTCTGAAAAGTTGCTGGTTCGGATCCAATGTCGGATCCTACAACCCAGAAGTCATATAGTGGCATAGGATAACACAGATGCCAAGTTATGGTAAGTACTTAACTGTGTATTTTTCTATATGGTCAGCATTGTTTTATGCATTAATCCATCTTTCATGCCAAAAGTTGTTCCTGAATTTACCCCGAATCAAACCATCAATTTCCTAGGTATTTCTGGAACTTAAAAACGGGAGAGAAGATTATACATACCTTGGATGTGCTGTTGCAGCTCTGGTACAACCAAGACAAAACTAAGCCCTTTAGGAAAGCTGCACAGCTGTTTGTTTCCTTTTCTGTGTCTAATCAGATATTCTGTCTTTGTTTTTCCGGCTATGGTAAGTGTATTCCTGGCAAGGTTAAGGCACATTCCACCAGAGCCTTGTCCTCTTCAGTAGCATATTGAAAAGGAGTGGATTTTAGAGGCAGCAGCCTGGTCCTCTGTTCATACCTTTGCACAGTACTGCAAACTAGGTTCTTAAGTTCCAGAGGCTTCTGGACTCTTATCCTTCCCCTCCCAAGTCGGACAAGCTTTAGGACTCTACCTATATGCCATTGAGGTACAGTTGTGCAAGTTCTAGTTACCCCTAACAGTAGATGCTCAAATTTCATGTTGCCTCAGTAGCAGCACTCACCAGCTGTCCCCTTTATTTTATATGTATTTTGATTGTATTCAAACTTGTGTTCTTGTTTGGCTTTATTTTTTGGCTGCAGATTGGTTGGTTTCAGGTAATTCTTGCTTCTGATATTTCTTGATTCTTCGTACTTGGGACTAACTGACTTCCTGTGACAGTGGTTAGGCTTCCCCTGATGGGAGGGGCTTAGCCAATCCCCTGTCAAAGGGGAAAGGATACTTCATACTTTGGATGCCCAGACAGTCTGGTGCTATCTTCACAGAACAAAATCTTTCAGAACTTCTAAATCAGTTCATTTCTTGTGAAGTTAAGAAGGGATGACCTGTGTCAAAGCAAACTATTTCTAAATGGTTATTTCAAGCCATTACCTTTTGTTCTGTTTTAGCCACAGTGGTGCAGCAGTAGCATTGCTGCCTCACAGCAAGAGGTTCTCCCGTTCGATTCTCTGCTGGATCGTCTTCTGTGTGGAGTCTGCATGTCCTCACCGCGGTTGAGTGGCATTCGAAAGACATGCGTAGAATGGGCGTGCCTTCATTGAAGGTTGGGCATTGACCTGGCACCTCGGCACCCGTGAAAAAAAAAAGTCTACTGCCAATCATTAGCGGACCGGAGTTCTGGTGTGGGCGACCCCTAACTGGGAAAAGCCGAAAAGAACAACAGCCTTTTCTTGTTCCCATCACAATAAAACTATTCCAGGTGGTGTCAAGGTGTACACTACAAGGGCCTTGGCTTCATCTATGGCCATTTGTAAAGGGTTGGACACTAAGTATTCTAGAAGGAGCAACATGGTACTCTGTACATATTTTTACAAAGAACTACAGGCTAGAGTCCTTTTTCTAGGTTTTGGTCCGGCTTTGCTAGGACCATTCTCCAGGGGCTCATGGACCCTTTCCCCTCCCACATTTATGCTATAGTAATCACTCAGCTTAGGCTACTTCACGGATGATATAAAGAATATATTACAGCTATGTAAGTAAACTTGCCATAATTGTTCAAATGATCACTGCTGCAACAGCTTTTCCCTCCATCCCCCTAGTTTTTGATGTTTTTTTTTTTTTTTTTTTTTATTCCAGGGTTTGGAGTTTTGTTCCTAGCAATGTCCTTTCAGGGCTTAGCCCAACTATCTGGTCAGTTGGCATGAAGGATCTGAAGGGATTGGTGCATTTTTAGTCAGCTCAGCTCAAACTGTGCAACTGTTTGGGGTGTGGGAGATATTTTGAAGCTCTGGAAGCTGTCCAGCTGCTATTCTATGCAGAATATAAGCCATAAAGTTTAGGCTACTACAGCAGTGATCATTAAAACATCTACTGTTGTAATAAGTTTACTTACACTAAAAATAATAAAATGGGATATACAACCGATGTCTCACACAAGCATAATTAATTGTAGACTTAGTGCTTTCATCCTGAACACACACAATGTGACTTCATCAGAGTGATAGGTTACGCTAATCTCCCAATTAAAATACTTTGCTTCAACCAGTCATGGCAGTCAAATGATCATATCCTAAATAAAACATGAAAACAGTTTAGATACAGAAACACTATCTTATAACAATAAATGAAAATTATTCAAATAAAAGGATTTTCTTAAAAATATTTATATAACTATGTAAATGTTAAATTATTAAATGTGTGTATAAATTTGGAATTTTTTTCAGTGCACGCACTATCGATAGTCTTATATCCCTGGACTAGAGGTATTAATCCTCAATTGCCATGCCAACTCGTTAAACTCTTGAGTTTCAGAATCTCCCTTCGTATCCACAGCTAATACTCTCTCAAGTGATAAAAAAACTTTTTAAAACTAGGGCAAAGAGCGTCTATTTAGGGTGTTGAATGAATGAGAAGTCTAGGTGGAGGTTATGAGGAAATTTGGGGCTTTATATGGACCATATATACAAAACTTGCTTAGTGGGTCATGGTTTTGATGGAACGATTCCATGCCCTGGGAGATGCAACTGTAATAATCACACATGTGGTTTACCTTGCTAGTTGCAGTTCATGTGATACATTTAACAGGAAGTTAAGGGAAAGGGTAAGAACACATATATGATATAAGAAAAAGCAAGTATACCAGTGCCCTGAATAGACAATGTTGTCTGGCCTAGTTTTGAAAAGTTTTTTTTAGTCATTGATAGAGTATTAACTGTGGATACAATGGGTGATTTTTGAAACTCTTAAATTGGCATGGCAGTTGAGGCTTAATGGCTCCTCTTGTCCAGGGATAAATGATTTTTTTTTCAATGCAGTCACTGTTGATGGGCTTTAATTTAGATTAGATTTATGCATATATTAACTATTAAAGCATACAAACATATTCATTTTATATAAATATTTTTAAGAAATCCCTTTTTAATTGATAAGTTGGTGTTTGTGTCTTTAAACTTTTATGTACGTTTTATTCATGGTATGATAATTTAACTGCTCTGATTGGTTGATGCGAAGTGTTTTAATTGGGAGATTAGTGCAACTTATCACTCTGAAGTCCTGTTGTATGTGTTCAGGATGAAAGCTCTAATATAGTAAGTCTATAGTAAGTTGTGCTTGTGTGAGACATTGGTTGTATGTTCAGTTTTTTATTTTCAGCATTTTGTTTATGCATTATGCTTACAAGTTTACTTACACAACTATACTTTCTGATGACATCCAATGTCTTCAGAAGACTCCCTCTCTACAATGCAGTGAATTTAATGTAATGCATGTTGGACACACTTCAAACATTGTCAAATTGTTTGTCCTCACCTAGAATAGTAGATTGTAGATCCCAAGGCAAGTTGCTTTGCTACAGTGCCCTTCTCCATTGTCTCCTGGATACACATGATGCTTGATTGCATGTCATCCACTTCAAAACTGCATACTGTCAGTGTTCTTGTTTGGCAGGTTGATTGGTTTTACATCCAGTTTTCACTTGCATACACAAGTGCACATTTGCACACAGGTGGATTTTGTCCATCATATGGTTACCAGAATTTAAAATAACTTTTCCCTACCACTTCAAGCCCCAACTACTTGAAGTTATTCAAGTTCAGCTCACCTGATGAGTCCGTCATTTGCTTTATTATACGAAATTACAGCTGTGCAGTTTCTAAATGCAAATTATTTGCCTGCAGGGATCCCTTTATTTTAGGAGAGTTCTTCATATGTTAAGGTTTGTCTTGACTAATTGTGAACCTATGATTACTTTGTCTCCAGCTCCCTCCTGTGAGGAAAATTCTCCTTTGTTTGGGTTAGTTTCTTCGTTTCTCAGGTCACTACTCGTTTGTGTTTCTCTAATTATGTAGATAATGCATCCAGGGTTGCTGCTACTGGTACTGTGTTGTGGTTTGCCTGACTGTGTTCTGAGAACCTCCCAAATGGTATCAAATAAGATTTTAAATTCTCCTTTGGATAGAGATTGTTTTTGGATCCTGTGCTGCGGTCATCAAAAATGTAATGAGAGAGGTAAGGAAGTTTGAGAGTTTCAGCCCCCCAATCCCCTCTAAATTTTACAAGAGATTTTTTGCTCCCTTTTACAATTTTGGCAAGAAACAAAATAAGCAATCTTAGCAAATGCTGGTAAATGTGTTTAAAAAAATTAGAGGGTTTCCAAAGAGAAGGCAGGAACCCAACCCTCAGAACAAAGGACAGTGAAATAAGGCAGAATAAATATATATACTCCTTCACATGGGGTTGTGTTGAGGTGTCTCCTAAACATCTCCGTTCAAAAAGTTTTTCTTCCACAAGCAGAAGTTAGAGGTCCTTTTATTTTCATGTTGCAGTATTTATTACAGTGGGGAGGTTGCTGCCTGCAGCACTGCCATCCGGCCAGTATACCAAAGTCTGCTCCTGGAGGATGTGTGATATCCCTTGTCAGGGCCATAAACTATCATAGGGTATAAAAGTGACATCTGCACGTACCCTCTTCAGAATTTTTCTGCCGCAGTGAGCATCTGACTCCTGTTTGCCAGTTCCAAAAGTGGATCACATTTTCAGATGACCAGTTATTTATCACTCCAGACTAGTCAACCGCTTCATCAACTAATACAGATAAGTGCCCTGTTGGGTTTTTCTTTGCCTTTTGATTACTAAGATGTACATGCCAACTATAAAGGGGAAGTGTGCTTGTGGGAGACAAATTCCTCAAGGACACGCACGAAAAGTGAGTAATGTTAAGTTGTCTATCTCGCCTTCATTCTTGCTGGATGGGTTCGGCTCCGACTCTGCCAATACTAAAGCTCGAGAGCTAATTCCACCGGCTCGAGGCTCCCTTATATCCCACAATGCTAGGCGGTAACTACTCGGATCTCGTTTGCCACTTAGCTGACGAGGTGCTTTTCTACCGGCTCTGGCAGGTTAGTGGAAAGTTATTTCTATTTTCACATATCTTTAGATCCCCTATTACTTACCTTTAGTATAAATTTAGTTTTAATTCTCTTTTTCCTTGGATCGTTCTCTTTTGCCCATAATCCTTCCTTTATTCCCCTTTAACTTTAGGCCTTAGGCCCCTACCCCTCCCTCTCCTAGTCCTTTAGTGTGACTGGAAATTAATATTTCTTAAAGGCCTGTGTGTGTGTGTGTGTGTGTGTGTGTGTGTGTGTGTGTGTGTTTTTTCTTTCTTAGGCCTTTAGTATGTCTAAGGACTCCAAGGTCTAAGGCTTCAAGAAGTGTGACTCGTGCTGTCAGAAAATGTCTCTGACAGACGGTCACACTTCGTGTGTGTATTGCCTGGGACCTTTGCACCTGTAGGACTCATGTGCTGTCTGCCATGGTTTCAGCCCTAGAGTCCTGCAGGAACGCAAAAATAAATTGATTTTGTGTGGCTTATTAAAGCCTGAAGGCCCCCCGACCCAGTCTGTGTCGGGGAAGCCTTCTAAGACTTCCAGACAGTCGACTCCGGCTTCAGAGCCGTCCTCTGGAAGCATCAAAACTGCTTCGGCATTGGCTCCGGCTGGAGCCGATGTTTCCAAGCCTCATACTGTTACCTCGGCTCCGGCCGGAGCCGAGGCTGATAAGACTCAGTTGGCGCCGATACTCTTATCGGAGCAACCTTCGAGGAAGAGGTCTAGGTCCCCCTCCATCGGCTCCGTTCATTTGGCACCAGGATCCCCTCTTCTTTCGGAATGGAGCCATAGATCGCATTCCTCATGGTCTTCCAGGCTATCTGACCACGATTTGCAAGGGGTAGTGAGTAGACTTCTCAAGTCCGAGGCACTGGCCCAAATGCTGCATTGCCCAACTCAACAGTCAGCGGCTATTTCTGTCCCTCAATGTATTCATCCTCCGACTCCTTTGAGCTCGGAGCCGGGGCTCATCGTAGCCATGACTGTCGGTGCGTCGGATCCGATACCTTCCCTTTCGGCTCTGTCTGCTCCGATCTCCTCTTTGGAGGGATCTCGGCGCCAAGCTTCCCTCGTCTGCTCCGAGGGGGCGAGTGGCATCGAACCCTTGTCCGACCCCGCTCTCCCTCTTGGGGCATCGGCGCTGGTGAGTTCGGCTCCGACATCGGCCTCGGAGCCATCCCTGTCGGTGCCGGGGGGTTCTTGTCTCTTTGGAGCAGAGACATCCGGCCTTGCCCGATAGGGGTGCCTTCGAGGTCATGCGGAGCATGCTAGAACCAGTGTCTGCCCCACAGTCGGCTCAGTCAGCCCCTCCATCTTCAGTGCCTCCGGTGATTTCTACCCACCCCCTTGCATCAGACCGCAGAGAGCCAACTCCTCAAGTTTCCCCATTGGGAATTTCCTCCTCTATCGAGGCCTCTCCTGACCTGGTAGAAGAACCCCCTAGGAAGAGGCAGTGCAAGAGGAAGCACATTGACTCCCCTGAGTCTATCACCTCTGACACTGACTTAGAGGAATCTGAAGGTTCCCCTCGATCCCCCTCTGAGGATGTCTCCTTTGCTGACATCCTTGAGATCCTGAAACAGAGGGGGAACTGGCTAGCCCTTAACCCTTCAGAGGATGAGTCAGTGTACCTTGAGGCGTTCGGCTCTCGCCCTTCTACCTCCTGGGTGTCCCCTCCCTTTGACCCCCTTATGGAAGTGGTGGCAAGGAAGGCCTGGACGGCTCCTGATTCAGTGGAACCCACCCCGAGGAGGCCATCAAAGTTTATTACTGCCCCTAAAGATAAAGATTTTTTATCTAAAGGTGTCCCTGTCGATATCATGGTGGTGGCCGCGGCCACTAAGGAGCTAGCTGATCCTTCGGTACCTGTCCATCCTCCTAATAAGGAATCTAGGACCATGGATAGGTACGGTAAGCGGATGTTCTCATCAGTGACCTTTTCAATGCAGTCGCTGAATTACTTATGTCACTTCACTCGTCTCCAGAGAGATTTCCTAAGGATATGAGTGAAGCGATAAAGGATCCAACAGCTGAGGGGTTCCAAGACAGAATAAACTCCCAGTTGGCAACCCTGAATTCCATCGTTAACTCCTCCATGTGGCTTGTCTCATATGCTGCGGATGGGGCGAGTAGAGCCGCAGGCACAGGCGTTGCCTTATGACGTCACGCCTGGATGTGGCTTTGCAACTTTGCGGACCCTTTCAAGGTGTCCTTCACCAGTTCCCCCTTTGATGGATCATCCTTGTTTGGTCCTCAGGTGAAGGATACATTGACTAGGTGCGAGGTGGAAAGTAAGACTCTCTCTGCCGTGGGAGTCCGTTTTTCTACCCCTTCTAGGCCTTATTCCAAAGGTCAGAGGGGAGGAAAAATGTGGTTCCGCAAACAAACCCAGGGAGTCTCATCTGACGCACAAGGTCAATTCCCCTCTAGAGGCAGAGGGGGGAATAACAATAGACGCCGCCCTAGAGGCAGAGGAGGTCCGCAAAACCAGGGTAGCAGAGAAACTTTCTCTGATAAACCCTTTCAGCATCCCTGAGGAGCTGCCCGGCTGTCCACCTTCGGAGGCAGTCAGAGGAAGATTATCCCTGTACCCAAAAGCTTGGCTTTCCCTTACACAAGACAAATGGGTACAGTCGATCATATCCGAGGGTTACAAAATTCCCCTTATTCACATCCCATTCCAACCCAAAGGGTCCCTTCCAGACATTCCACCCAGTCTAAGGGAACAAGCAGCACTAGAAATTTCAAAGCTGCTATCAAAAAGAGCCATCCAATCAGTCCCAGCAGACCAACAAGGATCCTGAATCTACTCCAAATTCTTTTTCGTACCAAAAAAAAACAGGGGGCTGGAGACCCATTCTGAATCTCAGCAACTTAAACAAGTATGTCAGAAAAACAAAATTCCGGATGGTCACGCTACAGTCCATTCTACCCTTCTTGGGTCAGGACAATTGGATGTGCTCTATAGATCTTCAGGACACGTACTACCATATCAAGATGAACAGACGCTCCAGGAGATTTCTCCGCTTCAGGCTGGGAGCCGGTCACTACCAGTTCAGAGCCCTGCCCTTTGGTCTCACTACAGCCCCCCGAGTGTTTACCAAATGCATGGCAGTGGTTGCGGCTCACTTGAGACGTCAAGGATTCTAGGTGCTTCCATATTTAGACGACTGGCTCCTTACTGCCACCACCAGACATCAACTTCTTCTATCCAGAGACTTCACTATCCAAACTTGCCAAGCTCTTGGCATTTCAATAAATTTCGAAAAATCTGCCTTGTCAATCTATTACCTTTATAGGCGCCACATTAAACACACTCAATCTTTCAGAAATTGGATCACATTTTCAGATGACCGGTTATTTATCGCTCCAGACTAGTCAACCGCTTCATCAACTAATACAGATAAGTGCCCTGTTGGGTTTTTCTTTGCCTTTTGATTACTAAGATGTACATGCCAACTATGAAGGGGAAGTGTGCTTGTGGGAGACAAATTCCTCACAAGGACACGCATGAAAAGTGAGTATTTTGCTTAGGCGAGCCCCATGACCATACGTCCTGCCCAGTTTGCAAATCTTTTATCCCCAAAACACTTTGCAGCCGTCTGACCGGGTTAAAATTGTGTTTGGAGAATCTGAGATTACAGCATCTTGGGCTCTGTATGGAAGAGGGAGTAGGCCTGTCTGATGAGCTGCCATGGAAGAAGGCCAAGAAAATCAGGCTGGAATCCCACGCTGCGCTTCAGGTGTCCGAGCAGATTCTTGAGGCTGATGAAAGCCTGGGATCTTCTCCGATTTCTGTTGCCAAACCAGGCCTGGGAACCTCAATGGAAGCTAGGATGGCAGAAACTTTAGGTATGTCCACTGAGGCTGATCACCCATCAGATCCTGATGCAGATGGAAACCACGAATCATTCAGTCGGAGGGCCCTGCTCCTACACTTCCACTCATACAGACATCCACTACGATTCTTTTTCCAGCAGCTACCTCTTTGAAGAGAAAACAAAGTAAAGCATCCTGAGCCTCAACTGGTTCCTGGATGGGAAGTATTTTCACAAAGTATCTAAGGCATTTCAGGCCTTGCAGACACAACAATTACCACCTGGTCCCTCTCCTCGACCCCTTTTAGAGGTATCAGAGGAAAGACTTCTCCTCTTCAGAAGAATCCTATTACTTATGTATCACAAACAAACTCCACAAGGATTTCATTACCTCAGAGGAAGAGGACTCCATAACTCCAGATTCCCCAGTGGAAGAATTCACCTTTGGAGACAAACTCTCCCTCGTGAAGGAACATTTTAAGTGGCAGGCATCTGACACTAAGAAAAGGTACTTTGACCTATTACAAATGGAGCAACCATCTCCTTCTGCTGTGGCCCCCTTGCTACTTGCTTTCCAGGATGCATTCTTTGCTGCTTCTCAATCCCCAGACTCACAACCACCAGCCTCATAACGTCTGGACCATTTCTACAAGTTCCCTCAAGTAACCCAGATCTTCTTTAAGAATCCTCCAGCAGACCAAGAAGTTATTGCAGTCTGTGCTGACAAAACATCAAGACAATTACCTTCTGCAGCTCTCTTCCCTAGTCTACCCATGAATTTGATGTCTTTATCCATGGGGTCCTCTACTGGCTATGAGCTGTCATCTACCAAATGGGTATGGCTAGGTATGTCCTGGATACCATCACCAAAGCTTCTACCCCTCCTCTCTGAGGCTTCTGACTCTCCCATTAAATCCCAAATCAGCACCCTACTTTCCATAGCATCCCAAGTGACTAGGCACTCCGAGTAGTTATGCTGTGGAAGCCTCTTCAAAATCTGCTGCTTCAGTATCAGTTTTGAGGTGATATTCCTGGTTGAGACTACAACCTCTCCCTATGGATGTACAAACAAAATTGCTTGACGCAACCCTGGACAGTAAGGCCATGTTTGGCCAAGCCTCAGCAGCACTTCTCAAATCCCTTCAAGAAAAAAGAGAAGAACTACAAAACCTTAAACATTTACTGGTATCCTCTATACCCAGATATCACAGGAACTACCCACAAAAACCT
This sequence comes from Protopterus annectens, assembly GCF_019279795.1. Classification (NCBI taxonomy): domain Eukaryota; kingdom Metazoa; phylum Chordata; order Ceratodontiformes; family Protopteridae; genus Protopterus; species Protopterus annectens. The sequence continues at coordinate 1,355,641,131 of NC_056741.1, read as the reverse complement.
TCCTTTGTGAGAAGACGGTCCTCGCACACAGGTCCTCAGTCAAAGGGATGTAGGCAACCAAGGAAAAGCTCTACTCCCAGGTTTGCCACCAACTCTTCCAACACACCCTTTTGGAGTCCGATCAAACCAGACCACCTCCACTGTGACTTAACACCCTTAGACCCAAACACCCCCCTATCCCTTCGTCTTACCCTCTCTCTACCCTCCTGGCGGATAATTGCATCAGAACAGTGGGTTCTCCCCATCTTTCAGAGGGGATATTTCATGACTTGGATGTTACCACCCTTCCAGGGTATTCCTCAACCACCTACAAACCAAGCCCACCTTTTTCCACCCATCATTCAACAACTTCTAGCTCAGGGCACCACAGAACAGGTACCCTATTCACAAGTAAACATAGGCTTCTACGCCAGAATGTTTCTTGTACCAAGGAAGGACAGCCTATAGAGGCCAATTCTAGACTTAACTTTGCTAAACCTCTTTCTCAAGGTACCCAGCTTCAAAATGATTATCTTACTCCTGTTCCTACCACTCCTACCAACACAGGCTTTCATGGTAGCCCTGGATTTGTAGGATGCCTACCTGCACATTCCTATACATCCAGGTTACAGGAAATTTCTCCACTTTGCAGTAGGTTCTTGCCATTTTCAGTTCTCTGCCTTACCCTTTGGATTCTCCACTGCTCCTTGAGTGTTCACAAAGTGTTTAGCGCCCTTCATTGCTCACTGCAGGGCTCAGGGTATACAGATATATCCATATCTAGATGACCTGCTCATTCTCCATCATGGCCACCAAGTCCTTCTAGTCCACCTGCAACAGGTAATTTCCACCCTAACTCAACTAGGGTTTACCATAAACCACGAAGTGTCTCACCTGACCCCCTATCAAGACCTGGTTTTCTTGGGATGCAGGATCAGAACAGACAGAATGAAGGCCTTCATTCCCGACCAAAGAATCTTAGACCTTTGTCTAGATTTCAAAAATTTCTTCGCCAACTCCTCCTTGCCAGTTAGGGAATTCCTAAGAATGTTGGGTCACAATGCATCCCTTATACCCATGTTGCCTCTGGCAAGACTCCACATGCGAAAAATCCAGTGGATCCTAAAAAAACTTATGGAGCCAATACTCCCACCCCCTGGACTCACCTGTTCCCCTATTTCAGTGTCTGAAGAGGGAACTCCAGTGATGAGTTATCAGCACTTCACCTCAAACAAGGAACCTCCCTACAGGTTCCAGACCCCCTACAACAGGTCTCCACAGACGCATCAGACTTTGGGTGGGGTGCACTGCTGTTAATAAACCAGAATCAATTCTCTGTGCAAGGCAGATGGTCCAACCTAAGACAAAAGGACCATATCAACGTCAAGGAAATGAGGGCACTACTGTTATCCCTACTAACATTCAAACCCGCTCTTCAGCCAGGAACCCTGAAAGTGATCACAGACAGTGATTGTCCTGTGGTACATAAACAGGGGGGAAGAAAGTCCTACCCTCTGTGTAGCCTGGCCATCCAGATATGGAACCTAGCATAGCTCCAGATTCACCTGGTAGCAGTGTATATTCCCTCAGGGAATGTTATGGCAGATATACTCAGCAGAACTTCAGCTCCCTCTCATGAATGGATGCTTCACAGAGAGGTATTCCTGGACCTTGTCCACAGGTGGGTATTCCACAAGCAGATCTCCTTGCCTCCCCCAGAACAGACAGATTCCTAGATTCTGCATAAGGGTCCCACATCCACAAGCATGGAAAGCGGGTGCCTTCCCTTTTTCTTGGGAGGGAATGCACCTCTATGCTTTCCCTCCCTCCACTCTGATTCAGAAAGTCATCCTGAAAATAGACACAAACCCAAAATCCAGTCGGTGACCCCCTTTTGTTTAGCCAAGACAGCATTGGTTTCCCCTTCTCTACCTACTAGCCAAGGGCAATCATCACAGGTTATCCTACCAAATAGACCTGGTCACACAGGGCAGGGGGATCCCTACTGCACCCCCAGGTGAACAGTCTGAAACTGACCTTATGGATGATGGGTTCTTATCCCCTACAGACACCTGTACTTAGAGGACATGCTCTGTTCTGCAGGAGGCCAGAAAACCCTGTACCAGGATGAAACTATGCACCCTGAAAACAGTTTTGCTAGGGGGCCCTCACCTCTGCCAGGAGGGTATCAGAGATGCAAGCCCTTATGGCTACCTCTCCTTAACCTGTCTTCCACAAGGACGGAGTTGCTCTCAGGACCAACCCCTCCTCCTTTCCTAAGGTGGTTAATGAACTCTCATTAAACCAGACCATTAACCTAACGGTTTTCTACCCTCATCCACAAAATTCCTTAGAGGACTCTCCATTCCTTGGATGTTCACAGGCAACTGAGGTACTACTTAGACAAAACCAGACCTATCAATGTCTGACCAACTATTCATCTCCTTCCATCCAAGAGCTTTAGGGAAGGCAGTCTCCAAGCAGACCATTTCTTCATGTATCTCAAAATCCATTGGCATGTGCTGTTCCTAACATGGAAAATCCTTGCACGGTCATGTCAAACCTCATTCTATTAGGACAACTGCCTCCTCAGCTGCCTTTTTCAAAGGGATTGACCGTTTCCATTTTAGAAGCTGCCACTTGGACTTCGGTTCACACCTTTGCCAAACATTACAAACTGGACCCAACTTCTAGGTTAAGAGCAGGGTTTGCTTGGTCAATTCTCCAAGGCCTCGTTGACCAGGGAACCCAATCTTCCACCCAGGCTCATACCTAAAGTTCTCGTACGCTCCCTACTGTAATGAATACTGCAACATGAGTCTAGGACATAGAATAGTTGTGTAAGAACTTGTCATAACCTTAGATGTCCTCTTCCATGTTGCAGTATTCAGTCCCACCCACCTGCCCCCTCTACCTTACCTAACCAACATACCATGGCCTGCCTGTGGGGACATGGTCATTCTCTCCCCCAGTCTTTCCACTAAACACAGCCTACCTACTACCCTAGGCCTAGTCTACATGCAAGTCTAAGGGTCTCCCTACTAGGACCCTCTCTTAACCCACAGGAGTACTACTGTATGCAGCAGTTCAGTCTGAAGAGGGTGTGTGCAGATGTCACTTTTATACCCTCTCTGTTTATGGCCCTGATAAGGGACGTCACACGTACCCTCCAGGAGCAAAGACTTTGGTATGCTGGCTGCAGGCAGCAACCTCCCCACTGTAATGAATACTGCAACATGGAAGAGAAGGGCATTTAAGGTTATGGTAAGTTCTTACACAACTATTCTATCTGTATTTAGATCTCTTCCAGGGGTTTTCCAGTCTGATATAATATGACTGTAATAATGCTACGACACAATATAAGGTGTTGATAGAAAGTTTGATGTGTGTGGGTGTAAGATACCTGCTTTTTTTGTTGCCTGCCCAAATTAAGTAAAAATTTGCAGAGCCCTCCTGGTTGTCCAATTGTTGGTGCCCATAAATATTTTCTAACCAGTATAGGTTTACTTGCACATAAATGTTTAAAGTCCCATGTTATGAAGTTAGTCTTGTGTAAAAGAGACTTGATTTTTTTTGGATAGAATGCAGGACATTAAGAGGAGTAGTGATATGTATCGTATAGTTATGGATGTGAAAAGTTTGTACACTACGTCAGACATTAGGATGGCATCAAAGCCTTAAATTATTTTTTAGGAAATTCTCCCTTGTCCTGTTATATAATAGAACATGCACATTTTTGTTTAAATAATTTTATTTTTGATGGATGTGTGTACCATCAGTTACAAAGTACTGTCATGAGGGCATCTTTTGCCCCCATGTATGCAAATCTGTTTGACACTTTTTGAGTTGGAATACTTGTATAAGTGTGAGTTTGAGAGACATAATGTCATTGCCTATTACAGATATATTGATGATTTAGTTTTTATTTGTAAAGGTGGGTAGGCATAATGTCATGAATTTTCGGTTGGATTTAGAACAAAATATTTCTGGTTTGAAATTTGATGACATACAGTGTGGTAGCATGGTCCGTTTTCTAGACTTGGTACTAGAGAGTATTAATGGTGGGGGCATTAAGACATCAGTACATAGGAAATTTGGTGACAACTTTCATTTTTTACTTGAGGCTAGTTTTCATCCCCAACATTTGTTAGAAGCCCTACCTTATGGGGTGTTTCTTCGAATGCACAGAATTTGTAGTGATTGGGGGGATTTTGTAAGAGAGTGCAGGTTCACTTTCTGTATGTTTGTTAATAGGGGCTATAACTACAATATGGTTGTCTTTACAAAGAGTTATAGCATACAGACTGGAACTAAATCAGTGTCAAAATGTTATGCATGGAGAAGGGAAAAACACTGAATCTTGCAAAAATGAGATACATTTTGTCTGTGTATAATAGCTTGAGTAATAGGATTAACAGAATACTGCATAGCTGTTGGAATTTTTACTTCAGGATGTGGAGTTGGAAAGAATAATAGCAAGTAGTCCTTGTATTTCCTTTAAAAAAGGAAAAAGTCCAAAAGATTTTTTGGTGTCTAGTTATTTTTTATGCCTATTGAGACAATTATATATAACCCCTGCCATGAGGGGTATTCACCCATGTGGTCGTTGCTCTATATATGTTCCTTTAAATTTTATTTTACTTTCTCCTATGTAAAATAAAGTAAGAATACAGGAACATATAAGAGATGTAAGGAATGGTAAAGTAGAAAGTAACATTGCAATGCACTTTAAAACAGTTCATAATGATGACTATTCTTTCTTAAAATCTTCTGTTTTAGAAAAAGTTTTTATGAAAGTTGGTGAAATATGTGACATTAAGGACAAACTTCTTTATAAAGAATCTGTTTACATTTTAAAGTTTAATACTGTGGTACCTGTAGGTTTAAACTTGGAGATTAATTGAAAACAATTATGTAATTGAGTAATTAACTAATGAATGGTGCTATAAAAAGTTTGTGTAAAGTTGTGTGTTTGTATTACTCCTGGAAGGCTGTAAGCCAAGGCGCTAAAGTTCTCAGTTCTTTATTAAACCTGTGTTTGTACTGTAGCCAGTTGTGGATTTCTTCTTGCTGCTGGTCAAGTTGTTACATATGATGTTCTTCGTGTTTCACTGTTGCAGTCATTACATTTGGGTAATCTGCTGGCAGGTTGCCCTTAGTCGGCTTGAATAACAAAGTCTTGGGTCCTGCGTCGGTTGCTGCCTCTTCTTCCATGACGTCAGGTGTATAAAACATGCAGCCGATGCCATTTTAATTGGTCTTTCTTGCGCGCGGTGCCTGAAGCAGAAGCAGTTAGCAAGTGGCAGTCGGCCGACTCCTAAAATTTTCGTTTTCGAGTTTCAGAACCGAAGTCTTCAAACTAAAGCTAAGTACCCCATTGGGGAAACCTTTTCTTGCTCCTTACCGATGTCAGTAAAAGTTAATTGTATTACTTGTGGGAAGCAAATACCTCATAAGGATTTTCATTTGTACTGTATTCCTTGCCTAGGCCCTGATCACAGCGTGCCTTGCTGTCGGTTTTGTGCTAAATTTAACCAACGCACTATTAAGCGTCTGTATATTTTTGCTTCTGAATACTTTGGTTCAGGATTTAACTATCCTGAAATGTCTGTTAGCAATCCGACTACCGGAATTCACAAAAAAAGCAAGGAAAAAAACAGACCGTCGAGGTCCAAGACTGACGACGAAGCTTCTCCTAAGCCAGTCGCCAGTTCGCCGGTACTCAGTGAGGTGCTTTCGCAGCCCCTGATTCCCGCTGCTTTTGAGTCGCAGGCCTCTACCGAGACCCATTCGGAGTCCAGGATGCCATGAGATTCTGCAAGTATTGAACCCGCGGATGTCTCTCCCTTGGATGAGGTAGAGCCACTGAGCAGGCACTGACTTATGGGGGGTGTTTTCAGGCCTCAACATTTGTATATTAAAACGCCATCATCAAAAACAAGGCCAAAATCATCTTCTATGTCTAAAAAACTGACGCATGAGCCACGTGCTCAGGCCCCTATGCCTAAAAAACAAATTATCAAAATGGCTGAGGATTTAATTACCTTTATCAGGGGTTCCCAACCCCCCCCCCCCCTGCTAAGAGGCCTAGGCAAGGCACTGATTATGAATCTTCAGATCAGGTTTCCATTTCTTCTGATTCCTCTTCTGATCAGGCATTTTCTATTCCACCTTATGAGGAGTCTGATGCAGAGGAATCCATCCCTTCTGCTTCTCCTCCTGAGGATTTCTCTTTTGGAGAGACTTTGCATACTTTAAAGGAACATTTTCATTGGGAGAGTCAGGACTTCTCAGAATCCAAAAAGAGTCTTGGGGATTTCCTTCTTCCTCAGCATAGGCCTTTGGCTATACCTCCTGTTTTAGACATTGTTGATGATGTTTTCTCAGAATCCAGCATGGCTCCTGATTCCCTGCCTCCGGCTCCTAGTAAGCCAGACAGATATTACAGGAATGTTCTTCGTGATTCGCTGGTGCAGTCATTACATTTGGGTAATCTGCTGGCAGGTTGCCCTCAGTCGGCCTGAATTACAAAGTCTTGAGTCCTGCATCGGTTGCCGTCTCCTCTTCCATGACATCAGGTTGTCAGGGGTATAAAACATGCAGCCGACGCCATTTTCTTTAGTTTTTCTTGACCCAGTCTTTCTTGCTGTGTGGTGCCCGAAGCAGAAGCATTTTGCAAGTGCCGGTTGGCCGACTACTGAAATATTAGAGTATGAGTTTCAGAACCAAAGTCTTCACTAAAGCTAAGTACCCCATTGGGGAAACTTTTTTCCTTGCTCCATACCAATGTCAGAAAAAGTTAATAATTGTATTACTTGTGAGAAGCAAATACCTCATAAGGATTTCCATTTATACTGTATTCCTTGCCTAGGCCCTGATCACAACGTGCCTGGCTGTTGGTTTTGTGCTAGATTTAACCAATGTACTATTAAGCGTCTGTATATTTTTGCCTCTTAAGTATTTTGGAAACAGATGTAACTACCCAGAAATGTCGGACAGCAGTCCGACTACCAGAGTACACAAAAAAAACGTGAAGAAAAGGACAGAGTAAGGCAGTAGAGATCGAAAACCGACTACAAGGCTTCTAAGCCGGTCGCCGGTACTCAGCCCCTGATACCTGCCACCTTCAAGTCGCAGGCCTCTACCGACACCCATGTGGAGTCCGGCATGCCGCAAGATACTCAAGGTATTGGACCGATGGATGTATCTCCCTCGGATGGGTCCAGAGCCGCTGAGCAGGCACCAGCTTCTTAGGGTGTGTTCAGACCTCTACATTTGTATATCAAACCTACGACAGATGCAAAACCAAAGACAAAAGCAACTTCTAAAACTAAACAACTGACACATGAGGCCACATGCACAGGCCTCTATGCTTAAAAAATGATGATCAAAATGGCTGAAGACCTTATTACCCTGATCAGGGGTACCCATCCCCCTCCAGATAAGAGGCCTAGGCAAGACACTGATTATGAATCTTCAGATCAGGTTTCTATTTCTTCTGATTCCTCTTCTGATCAGGAATTATCTATACCTCCCTATGAGGATTCTGATGCTGAGGAGTCTATACCATCTGCTTCTCCTGAGGATTATTCATTTGGGGAAACCTTGCATACTTTAAGGGAGCATTTTCACTGGGAGAGTCAAGATTTCTCAGAATCAGAAAAGAGACTCGGGGGATTTTCTTCTCCCTCAGCACAGGCCTTTAGCCATTCGCCCTGTTTTAGACATTGTGGATGATGTGTTTTAGGAGTCAAGCTTGACCCGTGACTCCTTACCCAGTCTGACTCTCAGTAAGCCTGACAGATATTACAGGGTCCCTGACTCGCATACATTTTTATTTAGAAACCCTGCTGCTGATCCTGAAACTATTTCACAGGGTCCAAAGGGAGTTGAGGCCTCAACAGCAAAAAATCCTACCCCCTCTGACAGAGATTCAAGGGCACTGGACAGATGAGGAAAAAAGCTTTATTCATCTGCAACCTTTGCAATCAGAGCCTTAAACTGTTAATTTCATATGCTAAAGTATCAACAACATGTTATGGGAAACAGAAACTGATGTTGATTTCTGATTGTGCAGAAAATAAAAGAATTGCAGGAATTATTGCATGCAGCTGAACAGGTTGGAAAGCATACTTTGCAATGTGGTTTTGACTCTTTAGAGTCCTCCTGCAGGGCCGCAGTTACTGGATCTGTGTTTAGGAGGCATGCATGGCTAAAAAAACAAAATTTGCCTGATCATGTTAAAACTAAATTATTAGATGCACCTTTACAGCATGACACACCTGTTTGGTATTAAGGCAGAAGAGGTTTTAAAAAAAGTGGAAGACAAAGCCAAGTCTATGCAAACTGTTAGACTTGTTACAAGTGCAGCCACCAGGATTCAGTAGACACTGGCCCACAAAGAATTGGTCCTTTCCTGTGTCAGATAGAGCTCAAAGGAGGCAACTCAAGATGCCCTAAGGGTTCCATATACCAGGCGCAAGATTCATACAGATCAAAGCAATGGGGTGCTTCTACTTCCAAATCTGGAGGAGATAAAGTGCAAACCTACAGAAAACAGTTCCAATGACTTCCCTCTGCCTACACCAAGCACTTATCTTTTGGCAGCACCCCTAGGAGGAAAATTAGCACTTTTTGCTCAAAACTGGTAGTTAACCACCCAGGACAAGTGCATACTAAACATAGTATCACAGGGATACAGATTCCATTTCTACACTGTCAGTGGCAAACGGTTGGCCAGATCTGCCCAAAAATCAATGGGCAGAGGCACAGAAACAGGTTACGTCCCTCATGGATAATGGGGGCCATTCAGCCAGTACCAGAACAGGAAAAAGGACAAGGTTTTTACTCAAGACTGTTCTTGGTACCCAGAAAGGGCAACGCCTGGCGGCCAATACAGGATTTATCAATTTTGAACACATACCTGGACATTCCAAAATTCAAAATGCTGACTTTACAGCAGCTTCTGCCCATGCTGGGCAAGAATGCTTGGCTGGTGACATTAGACCTAAAAGAGGCATACCTGCATGTCCCAGTAAGACAATCGTGCAGAAGATACCTCAGATTCAAGGCTGGCTTAATGCATTACCAATTCTCTGCACTGCTCTTTGGCTTATCTACTACACCCAGGGTCTTTACAAAGTGCCTGGCACCAGTAATTGCATTTTGCAGACAAAAAAGTATACAAATATACCCTTACTTGGATGACTGCCTCATTCAAGCATAGAGCAAGGACATTCTTCTTCAACACCTGGCATTTCTGAAAAGGCTTCTAACATGCCCTAGGGTACACAAACAAAAAGAAATCACAACTGGTACCCTCTCAGAAGATAACATTCCTGGGTGCAAGCTTGAATACAACTGCCCAGATGGCTTACCTCATGCCAGACAAGTAAAGGCAACTGACTACTTACTTCAAAGTGATGGCGACAAAAACCCAGTTATCTGCAAGACAGATTTTGCAGGATTTGGGCTTCATGGCATCCTGCATCCTGATTCCATATGCGAGACTGCATATGAGGAAACTTCAGTGGTACCTAAAAAGTTTATGGAGTCAATGAGTCTGGAAACAATGATTCCTCTCATACCCTGCCTACAACAGGAGATGATGTTCGTCTCACATTGCTGCAGTCATAACCTGTGGGTAGTCCGCTGTCCTCGGTCGGCCCGAATACCAAAGAGTTAGGCTGGCGTCGGTCATGGGCGCCCGGAGCTGACGTCAGTACGTAGTAGTACTTAAGCGCATGACCGATGCCATATCCTCAGTCTTTCTTCCCGCGTGGTCCAAAGCAGAAGCAGCGTTTGCAAGTGCCGTTCGGCGTTCTGAAATTTTCAGTTTTCGAGTTTCAGACCGAAGACCAAGTTGGGCTAAGTACCCCATTGGGGAAAACTTTTGTCTTTTCTTGCCTCAGTTAATCCGGATGTCAGAAAAAGTTAATAATTGTATTTCTTGTGGGAAACAGATACCTCATAGGGACTATCATTCTCTCTGTATTCCTTGCTTAGGGCCTGAGCACGACGTAGTTGGGTGTTGCTTTTGCACTAGATTTAATAAGCGCACCATTAAACGCAGATTGGACTGTGCTAGGCTTGTTTTCGGTAAGCGGTGTAACTACAACATGCCGTCGGATCCTCCGACGCCCGCTACCGCAAAAAAGTGAAAAGATAAATCTTTAAGGTCTAAACCGGATGAGTCGTCCGTTGCGGACGCCGGTTCTATGGAATCTACGGTTGAATCTGTGGATCCAGCCGAGGTCTCGGCTGAATCCCAGGGGGAACCTTTACTTTTACAGGAGTTGGCCTCTCAGGAGTTATGTCAGGCCGAGGGTGCTTCTCAAGTTTCTGTGGTTCCATCCTTACAAAAGGTTATTTGGCCTTCTACTTCAGTCTCTAAAGGCCCTGCTAAGGCTAGACCTGGCATTTCTGGTACGGGCCACAGCCCTGGTTCTTCGGGCTCTGTTCCTAAAAAACATATGTTGAAAATGGCAGAGGATTTGATTACTTTGATCAGGGGTTCTATGCCCCCTCCAGAGAAGAGGCCTAGGGTGGAGACAGATTTAGAGGGTATGGAGCATTCCTCAGATTACTCTCGAGTCCTCAGCTGAGGATATTAAGGATTTTCCTCCCTATTCTGATTCGGATGCAGAGGATTCCTGTCCTTCTGCTTAACCTCCAGAGGATTTTTCCTTTTCTGAAACCTTGCATTCCATGAGGGAGCATTTCAAGTGGGAAGGTCAGGATTTTTCAGATTCTCGTAAGAGGCTTAGGGAATTTTTGTTTTTGCCACAACATAGACCTTTGGCTATTCCCCCTGTTTTAGATGTTGTTCAGGATGTTTTTTCTGAAGCTTCCCTTAATCCTGATTCTTTACCCCCTGCCCCTGTCAAGCCAGACAGGTATTACAGAGTTCCAGAGGCACATAAATATTTGTATAAGAGCCCTAGAGCTGACCCGGAAACTATTATTCAAGGGTCTAAGGGTGTCAGGGCTTCTGTGGTTAAGTATCCAGTTCCTGTGGATAAAGATTCTAGAGCGTTGGATAGGTGGGGTAAAAAAGTGTACACCTCTTCTACGTTAGCTATGAGGGCTTTAAATTGCCAATTCCATATGCTGAAGTATCAGAACTTTCTGTTAGGTCAATTGAAATCTAAGGTAGATGCTTTATCTGAGGGTATAGAGTGTAAGGAATTGCAGGACTTGGTTCATGCTTCAGATCAAGTTGGTAAACATTCCTTGCAGTGTGGCTTCGATGCCCTTCAGGCTTCTTCCAGGGTGGCTGCTACTGGTTCAGTTATTCAGACATGCCTGGCTTAAGGATCAAAATTTGTCAGAGCATGTTAAAGCTCGGATTTTGAATGCCCTTCAATCTGAAGTTCTTTTTGGTTCCCCTGTGGAGTCAGTTTTGAAAAAGATGGAAGACAAAGCTAAGTCTATGCAGACAGTTAAGGAATTTTTGCAAGTGCAGCCCCCTAAGTTTAGCAGGAATTGGCCTGCAAGAGGATGGTCTTACCCTTCTTCGGATTTTCAGTCTAAGGGCAGGTCTAGACGTGGTAGGGCAGGGCTCACGCCGGGTTCTTTCAGACCTAGGACTTGGAGTTCTCCTGCACAATCTTCTGGTGAGGGCAGGGGTCAGCCTTTTCGTAAACATACCCAATGACCTGTATCTCCAGCTGCCAGATCCTTCCTTTCTGGCAGCTCCTCTAGGAGGAAAGTTGGCACTTTTCAAACAAAATTGGCATTTGGTCACCCAGGACAAATGGGTGTTGGACATAATAAATCAAGGCTACAAGTTTTATTTTCACACTTTTCCCCCTTTCAAAGGCATGCCAGATGTACCTCCTCAGCAAAGGTTGGAGACTCAGGAACAAATTTCTTTGCTTTTACAGATGGGGGCAATCCAGGTGGTACCTCCGTCAGAAGAAGGCCTAGGGTTTTATTCTCGTCTATTCCTAGTGCCAAAGAAAGGAAACACTTGGAGGCCAATTCTGGATTTGTCCATTCTCAATACATACCTAGACATTCCAAAGTTCAAGATGTTAACATTACAGCAACTTCTGCCTCTGCTAGGCAAAGATCACTGGATGGTAACTCTGGATCTCAGAGGCCTATCTTCACATTCCTATCAGGCCCAGCTGCAGGAGATTCCTGCGCTGGCTGGTACTTCTCATTATCAGTTCTCTGCATTGCCCTTTGGTTTATCTACTGCCAGGGTGTTCACAAAGGTTCTGGCTCCTGTAATAGCTTTCTTAAGACTGAGGGGAATACAAATTTATCCTTATCTGGACGATTGCCTGATTCTTGCTCAAGACAAAGACAAGTTACTTCAACAGCTACAGTGTGTAATGGCAGTTTTAAGGTGCCTAGGGTATTCTGTGAACGAAACAAAGTCCAGTCTAGTACCCTCTCAGGACATGTGCTTTCTGGGTGTGAGACTGAATACAGCCTCTCAGATGGCTTTTCTGACCCCGGACAAACAAAGAACTCTTCACCTATACTTACAGCAATTATCAGTACTGTCCAGGCTGACTGCAAGGACAGTCCTTCAAGCCTTGGGGTTCATGGCATCTTGCATTCTGGTACTTCCCAATGCCAAACTGCATATGAGGAAGCTACAATGGTATCAAAAAAGTGTATGGACTCAACACTGCCACGATTTGGACACTGTCATTCCGATAATACCTTGCATCCAGAAGGAATTCTTGTGGTGGGCTCAGGAATGTCACCTAAACAAGGGACTCTCTGTGACCCGACCAGAGGCGAGTCAGATCTTAACGACGGATGCCTCAGACCTGGCTTGGGGAGCACACTTCAATGGGAAATGGATTCAAGACACGTGGCCTCCCAAACTACAGCATTTGCATATCAACATGAAGGAGATGTTAGCAGTCCAGTTTGCCCTGATGGCTTTCAAGGGCCTACTTCAACCAGGACAGGTGTTGATACAAACAGACAACACTACAGTCATGTGGTACATCAACAAGCAGGGGGGACCCATTCTTACCCTCTTTGCAGACAAGCTATGATATTGTGGGAGACTGCTCTGGGTTTGCACATCACTCTTCAAGCACGGTTTCTGCCAAGAGCATAGAACTCCCTAGCAGATGTATTGAGCAGACAAATTGTGGATCCCCACGAGTGGAAATTGGATCCTCAGGTATTTCAACAGTTGACAGTGGCTTGGGGAACTCCAGACATAGATCTGTTCGCTTCTCTAAATTTCCAACTACCAAAATTTTGCACAAAGATGTTTCACCCAAAAGCTTGGAAAGTGGATGCTCTATCTTTCAGTTGGAACAACCTTCACGTCTATGCTTTTCCTCCTCTGCCTCTCCTTACCAAGGTACTCTTGAAAGTCAGGACAAGCCTTGCATGATTTTAATAGCACCAGATTGGCCACGACAGCACTGGTATCCTCTGCTGAGGAGTTTAATTCAGGAGCCTCCTTGGCCTTTGCCACAGCTTCCTCACTTGTTGTCCCAGTCAAGCAGTCGTTTGCTCAATGTCAGGGTGCAGTCCCTGCATCTAACGGCCTGGCGTATTCTGTTTTAGAGCCTGTGGGTTCTCAGCTTCCTCAACAGGTTTTAGATGTCATTTTGGAAGCTAGGCCTAGCACTAGAAAAGTTTATGCTGATAAATGGAAGAGATTTTTTCTTTGGAGCACAACAAAGGACCTTGATGTCTCGGTACCTAATTTGAGTTTTACACTGCAGTACCTTACTGAATTACTAGACAAGGGTTTGTCATTTTCCTCTGTGAAGGTTCATGCTGCAGCCATTTCTGCTCACTATGATTGTGACCCTCCTTTATTTTCTCACCCTTTGTTTAAGCAATTTCTTAGAGGGCAAAAATATAAGACCCCCAATGAGCTCCTACTCCTTCCTGGGATCTCAATTTTGTGTTGGAGAAGCTTACTTTGCCTCCTTTTGAACCTGCAGCTACGTCTGAATTGAAGTTTTTGTCTTGGAAGACTGCCTTTTTGTTGGCCATTACTTCTGCTAGAAGGTATCTGAATTGCAGGCTCTCATGGCAGTTGAACCCTTTCTAATATTCCATAAGGATAGAGTTTCTTTGCGTACTAACCCTACTTTCATGCCAAAAGTGATTTCTAATGTGGCCTTGAACCAGTCTATCCATTTGCCTACCTTTTATGCTGATCCCCAAAATAAGGGAGAAAAAATCTTGCATTCTTTGGATATACACAGGCAGTTACATTATTATTTGAGCAAAACTAAGGAGTTCAGACAGACTCAACAGTTATTTGTTTCTTTTGCTTTGGGTTCTCAAGGAAAAGCTGTTTCAAAGCAGACTATTTCAAAGTGGATTGGTAATTGTATTGCTTTTTGTTATTCTCATCATGGGAAGAATGTTCCTGCTGGGATTAGACCTCATTCCACTAGGGCTACTGCCACTTCTACTGCTTTTTTGAGGGGTGTAGCTACTAAGGTTATTTTGGAAGCAGCTACTTGGAGTTCAGTTCATACTTTTACTAAACATTACCATCTCCCTCTTTTTTTCCCAAGTCCAGGGCTGGGTTTGCCACTGCAGTCTTACAGGGCATGTTAGCAGCCCCTAATGCTTTTTAGTTTGCCAGCCTCCCTTTTCCTTTGCTTTGGGATTCTACCCACAGGTTATGACTGCAGCAATGTGAGACGAAGAACATAGTACAGTTTTGTACCTACCATAAATGTAGATGTTCGAGGATCCACATTGCTGCAGTCCTATTTTCCCTCCCTCCTTCCCCTCTTTGGTTTGGGGTTGTTGTTGTTGTTATTGTTCCTTGGGGATAATTGTTATTTTTCTCCTTTGTGGCTCTAGCCTTTTCTTTTTAAGGCCGCCTGACATCTGGGGCAAGAAAGACTGAGGATATGGCGTCGGTCATGCGCTTAAGTACTACTACGTACTGACGTCAGCTCCGGGCGCCCATGACCGACGCCAGCCTAACTCTTTGTTATTCGGGCCGACCGAGGACAGCGGACTACCCACAGGTTATGACTGCAGCAATGTGGATCCTCGAACATCTACATTTATGGTAGGTACAAAACTGTACTTTTCTGTGGTGGGCAAAGGCATGTCAACAAAACATGGGACGGGCCTTCACTCTACCCCCTGCCAGCCGAACCCTAACAACAGACTCATCAGATTATGCCTGGGGGGGCCCACTGTAGGAAGATGCATTCAGGGCATATGGACCCCAAAACAAATGCATCTACATATCAACCAGAAAGGGATGCTAGCTGTTCAAAATGCCCTAACAGCCTTCAAGGACTTACTTCATCCAGGACAACTACTGATAAAGATGGACAACAACACGGTCTTGTGGTATATAAACAAGCAAGAGGGCACACACTCATACCCCCTTTCCAGTTTAGCCATGGCACTGTGGGACACAGTTTTGACCTACAAAATACAATCTCCAAGCTCAATTCCTGCCAGGAAAACAAAATACACTCTGGCAGACGATTTAAGCCGAAAACTTATGGACCCTCACGAGTGGAAACTAAATCCACAAGTCTTCACCATAACAGAGAAATGGGGGAGCCCAGACATAGATCTGTTAGCCTCTCCTCAGAATTATCAATTGAAAAGATTCTGCACAAGGACTTATCACAGACTAGCATGGAAAGTGGACGCCCTATTCTTCAGTTGGAAAAACCAGTTTACGCCTTTCCTCCTCTGTCTCTTCTTCCCAAGGTCCTCCTAAAAGTCAGACAAGAGAAACCAAAGATGATACTAATTGCCCCGGACCGGCCCCGCCAATACTGGTACCCAGTCCTAAGGAACTTGTCTCAATACCCAGCTTGGACCTTACCTCAAAGATCTCAACTACTGTCCCAGCAAAACAATCATATCCTGCACAATCAACTCCAGACACTGAACCTGGCAGCATGGCTGATCATGTAGTTATAACAAACAACTTCTCTCAGTAAAGCTGTGATGGATGTCATTTTGCAAGCCAGAAGGCCTAGTACTAGAAAATCTTATGCTGATAATGGAAGAGATTCTGTGCTTGTAATCGAGCACAAGGAACCGATATAGCAGAACCAAATATTCCTCTGATATTAGGCCTTTGCATCTCTGTTAAGTATTCTATCTTTCTCTTCAATTAAAATCCATGCCTCTGCCATTTCGGCTCATTAAAATACAGAGTCACCAATCTTTTCTCATCCTGTACTAAAGCAGCGTCTTAGACAAGCCAAAAATGTAAGGCCTCCTAGAAGAGCACCATTACTTGCATGCGACCTCAGTTATGTATTGGAAAAGCTCACCTTGCCTCCATTTGAACCAGCTGCTACCGCTGATATAAAGTCCTTATGGAAAACAGCTCTGCTACTAGAAATTACTTCAGCTAGAAGAGTTTGAGCTACAGGCCCTCATGGCTGTAGTGCCTTATCATATGTTACCCAGACATGGTGTCTGAGGACAAATCCTACATTTATGCCTAAGGTGGTTTCCATTGTGGCTCTTAACCAAACAATTCATCTGCCAACCTTTTATCCAAATCCGCAGAACAAGGGGGAGAGAATTCTGCATTCCTTGGATGTACACAGACAGCTTAGATTCTACTTGAGCAGGACTAAAGCTCTAAGAAAACTGAGCAATTACTAGTGACATATGCTGCAGGATCAGAAGGAAAGGCTATTTCAAAGCAGACCGTTTCAAAGTGGATAAGCCACTGGATCCGTTTCTTCTACTTACACCATGGCAAACCTGTGCCCAAGGGCGTTGGGTCTCATTCCACCAGAGCTGCAGCTACTTCAGCAGCCTTTCTCAGAGGAGTACCAACCAAAGACATTCTAGAGACTGCTACTTGGAGTTCTGTTCACACCTTTACAAAGGATTATCATTTGACTCTCTACTCTAAGTCCAGGGCAAGCTTTGCCACTACAGTTTGCAGGGCCCTGTAGCTGCACCTAATGCTGTTTAGCTCCAGCCTCCCAACCATAGCTTTGGGATTCTACCCAAATGTAATGACTGCAACAGTGAAACACAAAGAACATAGTACAGTTGTGTACACTTACCATAAAAGTAGATGCTCGAGTGTATTCACTGTTGCAGTCCAGGTTACCCACCTGCCCATCCCCCAGTCATTCTGGAGTTTTTCTTTCTGTATCTTCTACAACCTATGTGATGTATTTGCTTGCAGATGAAGGTAAAGTTTATATTGATGTGTGTTTTTGTGTGTGTGTGCATGTATGTATGTGTATATATATATATATATATATATATATATATCTAGAGATAGATATATATATATATCTAGAGATAGATATATATATATATCTAGATATATATATATATAGATATATAGATATAGATATATATATCTATATATATATATATATATATATATATATATATATATATATATATATATATATATATATATAATTTGCTACCTTTTTGGGGGCACCTGACATTTGGGGCAAGAAAAAACTAAAGAAAATGGCGTTGGCTGCATGTTTTATACCCCTGACGACCTGACGTCATGGAAGAGGAGACCAACCACAGAGGACCCAAGACTTTGGAATTCAGGCCGACTGAGGGCAACTTGCCAGCAGTTTACCCAAATGTAATGACTGCAATAGTGAATACACTTGAACATCTACATTTATGGTAAGTGTACACAACTGTACTTTCCTGACTCCCACAAATTTATTTTCAAAAATCCTGCTACTGACCCTGAAACCATTCCTCAGGGTCCCAAGGGTGTTTAAGGCTTCTACAACCAAAAAGTCCTACCCCTTCAGATAGAGACTCCAGGGCGCTGGATACATGGGGTAAGAAAGTATGTCTGCAACCTTGGCAATCAGGGCTTTAAACTGCCAATTTCATATGCGTAAATATCAACAGCATGTTATGGGCTTACTGAAACAGAAAATGATGATGATTTCTGATTGTGTGGAAAATGGAGTTACAGGATTTATTGCATTCAGCTGAACAAGTTGGAAAAGCATACTTTGCAATGTGGTTTTGATTCCTTGGAGGCCTCTTGCACGGCCACCATAACTGGATCTGTGATAAGGCATGCTTGGCTCAAGGAGCAAAACCTGCCTGATCATGTTAAAGCTAAATTGTTGGATGCTCCTTTACAGCAGGGCAGTCTGTTTGGTAATAAGACAGAAGAGGTTTTAAAAAAGATGGAAGACAAAGCTAAATCTATGCAAACTGTAAAAGATTTCTTGCAAGTGCAGCCACCCAGGTTTAGTAGGCACTGGCCTACTATGAATTGGTCCTTTCCAGTGTCCCAACAGGGCCACTCAGGTCAAACCCAAACGCTCCAGATTTCAGTCGCAAGGATCTTACAGGACAAAACAATGGGGTGCCCTCCACCTCCAAATCAGGAGGTAGCAATGCAGCACCCTACGGTAAACAGTCTCAGTGAGTTTCCTCTGCCATCTTCAAGAACTTAACTTTTGGCAGCCCCTTTGAGG